>NC_077231.1:26189448-26191948 GCF_027887165.1 Monodelphis domestica | reverse complement strand
GAACACATAGGACACTACATCAAAGGCTGGCCTGCTATTTCTATCAGTGCCAGTTCTGCTTATTTGAATATGAATGAGGAAAGAGCCTAAATCTGGAAGCTAAGCACATTTACATTATTGAGACTTTATAAACCCATTTGGGATTTTATCTGGCATTTTAAAATGCTGGAATGGGCCATTGAAATAACATCAGGAAGGAAGGAAGAAAGAAAAAGAAAGGAAGGAAGGAAGAAAGAAAGAAAAAGAAAGAAAGGAAGAAAAAAGATGAAGAATTGGAGTTGTATAAAAAAAAAATGTGATTTGCCCATGCTCACACAACTAAATGTGTCAGAGGCAGGATTTGAACCCAGGTTTTTCTGTCACCAAAATCCATCATAATATCAATTAGAACTTTCTGTTGTTACGATTATACAAAGGACACAGACTGAGAGATGAAGTGACTTGCTCATAGTCACCCAGCTAGCAAGTATAAGAGTTGGGAGTCAAATCTAAATTTCATCTACACTCTCCATTGTACTTGACCCATTTGTAAAAGCTGCCTCAGATGCAGAGATTTCTATTAGCTTCCCACAAATTCTTTCAGTCTTCCCACTGAATAATCCAAAAAATAATTTTTTGACAACATACTATGGAGTGGGGATGGGGCTGGGGGACAGCGAGGTAGTTCAGTAGATGGAACACTAGACCTGGAGTCAGGAGGACTTGGGTTCAAATGTGTTTTCAGATACTTCCTAGCTGTGTGACCCTGAACAAGTCACTTAATCCCAATTGCCTACCCTTGCTGCTTTCCTGTTTTAGATTTGATACTAAGACAGAGGGTAAAAGCTAAAAAAAAAAAAAAGAAAGAAAGAAAAAGAAAAAAGAAAAAGAAAAGAGAAAGGAAAAGAAACATGCTAGGGCTAGGTATTGTGCTAGCTTTTGGGAATCCAAAGACAAAGTTGAAACTGTTTTTGCCCTTGAAAAGCTTATATTACAACACCAGAAGCAGCTAGGGAGTGCAGGATCGGACTTGGAGTCAGGAAGGTGTTCAAATCCTGCTTTCACACTGTGACTCTGGGAGAGTCCTTTTGTCTCAGCCTCAGTTTCCTCATCTGTAAGATGGCGATAATAATTGCAGCTCCTTTAGTTATTGTGAACATCAAATGAGATGACATATGCAAGTCACTTTGTAAACCTTTAAAGTCCTACATAAAAGTTTATGGTGCACAAATATAAGTCTATGCCAATTATTTACAAAATATAGACGAGCTAATTTTGTCTTCCACCCTAGAAGGTGCTTTTTGCCTCAGCAACAAAGTATAAACTGGAAAGAGAGGACTGCATGTGGCAAGCAAAGCACCAAAAATGTCTTAACTTTCTTTTGCATCTGTGACAGACTAATGGAACACTGTGCCCTCCTCTGCAGAATGGTCAAGATGGGACAGAATGAGACAGGTGTAACTTTAACCACAAGGGGACGATGTTGCTTCAAAACCAAAACCACTCACCCCCCCCCCCCCCAAAAAAAAACCCACCCCAAACCCAACAACCAATTGCTCTAAAAACCAGTTTAATGAAAGGCATAAAGGGAAGGGGAGGAGAGAGAAAGACAGAGACAGAGAGACAGAGAGAGAGAGAGAGAGAGAGACAGACAGAGAGAGACAGAGAGACAGACAGAGAGAGAGAGAGACAGAGAGACAGAGAGAGAGAGAGAGAGAGAGACAGAGAGAGAGAGACAGAGGGACAGAGAGAGAGAGAGACAGAGAGAGAGAGACAGAGAGAGAGAGAGAGACAGAGAGAGAGAGAGACAGAGAGAGAGAGAGAGAGAGAGAGAGAGAGAGAGAGAGAGAGAGAGAGAGAGAGAGAGAGAGAGAGAGAGAGAGAGAGAGAGAGAGAGAGAGAGAGAGAGAGAGAGAGAGACTTTTGAGTATTCTGGAAGTAGTCTACCTCCCAGGTAAGACTTTCCCTAAACCTGTCTGCTCAGATGTGCTGTAGAGAAGGGGTGGGTTGGTGGGTTGGGGTGGAAGAGAGGACCAGGCAAAGGACAAGGGGGACATGGGACAGTCGCTGAGTGGGTGCTGATATTTACAGATCCTCCGAGGACAAGGTTCTCCAGACACACGAAGGATCTCATTTGGGGTGAAATAAAAAGGCGGATCAGGAAACTTTTGCTGGAAGGTGATTGCATTTTTAAAAAGTTCTTGCAATTTCAATGACTGGCTTTTCTGTTCCTTTCCCACCCAGCCTGTAGATAGGGCATTGATATTCACAAAATACAATCGTGGTCCCAAGATCTTGTAATATTATGGGGTGGGAGAAGGAAGGTTGGGTTTATGCCTAAACTGTAGAATGTGATATAGAATTAATTTGAATATATACAATTTTACAAATATATAAAATTGTAATTAATAGTAAATAAATTAAGCTGTGATCTACAATTCCTCCTGGTGAAATAAGCAGAACCAGGAGAACATTGTACACAGCAACAGCAATATTGGGGAATGATCAAATGTGACAGACT
>NC_077231.1:26108995-26181717 GCF_027887165.1 Monodelphis domestica | reverse complement strand
CTATTATATCTTTCCGCTACTTTTCTTGTAGTCCTTGTGTATATTGTTTTTCCTGGTTTGACTTCTTTCCTTGTATAATCACTTCCCATGCTTCTCAGGAGTAACCATGTTCATTATTTTTTATAATTTGTGTTTCTAAATATATTCTTGATCTGGACTCCAAGCCTAGAGAAGGAAGGAATTTGGTTTTTGATGGTGTGCTAGATTCCTTATTGAATCAATTGATTAATTATTGTCTATGTGGGGAACTCACTTTTGTAGAAACTGCCAATGGAAACAGACAAGTTATTTGTAAATTATAGCCTTCTATAGTTGCCTAGAACTTTGAAAGATTAAGGTCTTGTTCAATCAATTAGTCAATAGACATTTATTAAGCCCTACAAAGTGCTGAGATACAAAGGCAAAAGATAGTCCTGCCCTCGAGGAGTTGACAATCCAATGATTGTTCTGGTGATGTTCCTACAACTAGCATATATCAGAGGTAGGTCCAAAACAGATGATCTCTTGATGCCAAGGCTCTCTCTACCATATGCCATTGCTTTCTTTAAATTCATTAGGATTGTAGTATATTAGAGTCTATTCTTCAGCTCTAACATCCCATTCCATGCCATGTTTTAATGCATCTGTGTTTTGATTTACATCTTTTTAGGACTCTGGGGCCTCATCAATAATGCAGGAATTGTCCTACCAAGTATTTGCATTGAGTTGATGACAAAAGAGAGCCTTGTACAGGTCCCTGAATGTAAACTTGATCGGATTGATTGAGGTGACACAAAAAATGCTACCAATGATAAAGAGAGCCAGAGGGAGAATTGTCAATGTGGCTAGCATCTTGGGGAGACTTTCTTTCCTAACAGCATCACTACTGCTGTTCCAAGTATGGAGTGGAAGCTTTTTCAGACTGCCTGAGGTAACTCTCATTATCTTTTATCCCCCCAAACATCCATCCAGGGAAGAGGAAATGAAGGTAGGGAGAGCATTTCAGTCTTCCAAGTAAGAAGTGATGAGAATCTGGCCCTCAGACACTTCCCAGCTGTGTGACCCTGGGCAAGTCACTTGACCCCCATTGCCTAGCCCTTACCTCTCTTCTGCCTTGGAGCCAATATACAGTATTGACTCCAAGACGGAAGGTGAAGGGTTTAAAAAAAAAGAAGTGATGAGGCCCTGAACTAGCACAGTGGCCATGTGAGTAGAGAGAAAGGATAGATCTGAGTAATCTTGGAAGGTAGGATGACGAGGCTTTGTAACTGACTACATATGAAGGGAGAGGGAGAGGAGGAGTTGAGGATGATTTCAAGGTGACTTGAGGTGTGACAACCAGAGTGACACAAGGGGACAAACAGAAAGAATGACTGGAAGGGCAGTGATGCCCCCATCAGAAACTATTGGATTAGGAGAAATAAAAAATTCAGGGAAAAAAAGGGCTGATGAAAAGGGCACACTCTTAGAGGACTGAGTATTCCAAGCATATCTGGCTTGGGGATTGTGGCCAGGTTGAAGCATTGTATTTATCTTAAGAATTATAGCCATAGTCATAGTTCTGTCAACTATCCCACAAATAAGGCACTTTATCTCTTGGCTCTGGCATTTTCTCTGGTTGACTTCCTTCCCTGGACACTCTCCCTCCTTATGTCTGTCTCCGACTTCCCAGGAGGAAATCTCAGCTAAGAATCTTACTTTCCATAGGATCAGAATGCCTTTCCAGATTCCTTTTAATTCTAGTGCCTTCCCTCTATTGACTATTTCCCAAATATACCTTGTACATAGTTGTTTGCATGTAGTCTCTCCAACTAGGTTGTGAGTTCCTCGGGGGCAGGGGCTCTCTTTTACTGATTTTGTATATCCTCAGTGACTAGCACAGTGCTGGAACATGGTAATTGTTGTTTAGTTGTTCAGTCATGTCTGGTTCTATGTGATACTGGAGTGGTTTGTCATTTCCTTCTCCAGTGTGTCCCCATTTTACAGATGAGGAACTGAGGCAAATAGAGAGAAAATAGAGGCAAATAAGAACTTGCCCAGATCATACATCTAGCAAGTGTCCAAGGCTGGATTTGAACTCAGATCATCCTGACCCTAGGTCTACAGTGATCACTGCACCATCTATCTGCCCCATAGAGTTGGCACTAATAAATATCAATCAATAGACTAATATTTAAGTTTTCTAAAACATTGTTCAAGAGAAATAAGACCCGAGAATTATTCTAAAGCTTGACACATTCCTTGGTTTCTGTAGAGTGGTCTTTTAAGTCAGAGGGATGAAAGTAATAATAGCAACTATAGAGCTTTAAAATTTATGTCTCTTTCCTCATAGTAACCTCTAAGGTCCCATCTGCCTCTAAATCGATGCATAATCTTATGCAAACTATGAGTAGAACATTCAATATCAATTTTCACAAATCTCAAACTATTGTTTGATTAGAAGAATTCCTAGATTCTTTTAAACCCAGCTTGGATGTCACCTCTAATCTTTCACCCCAAGCCTGTTATTGGTGCTAGCTCCATCTTGCTATTATTGTGTGAAACCTATTTACTTTGCTGTATTTTTTTGTCTTCAGATTCTCCCTTGACTTACGATCTCCCTCCCTCCCTCCCTCTCTCCCTCCCTTCCTTCCTCCCTCCCTTCCTTCCTTCCTCCCTTCCTCCCTCTCTCCCTTCCTCTCTCCTTCCTCTCTTCCTTCCTTCCTTCCTTCCTTCCTTCCTTCCTTCCTTCCTTCCTTCCTTCCTTCCTTCCTTCCTTCCTTCCTTCCTTCCTTCCATCCTTCCTTCCTTCCTTCCTTCCATCCTTCCTTCCTTCCTTCCTTCCTTCCTTCCTTCCTTCCTTCCTTCCTTCCTTCCTTCTTCCTTCCTTCCTTCCTTCCTTCCTTCCTTCCTTCCTTCCTTCCTTCCTTCCTTCCTTCCTTTCTGACCAGATTTCTGATTTCATCAGTCTAGGGAATTCCAATGTAGAGTTCCCATTTCCAATGCAGATTTGCCATTTTTAGTCTTAGAGTTTCTTGAGGACAATCTGGACCTAAGTGACTTGCCCAAGGACGCCCAGCCAGTATGTGTGGAAGACAGATTGGGACTGTGGTTTTCCTTACTCTAAGGACAGCTCTCTCTTCACTAGACCATGCTGCCAACAGATGTGGGGGTAGCTAATACACAATTGTTTGTAAGTTCTCTTCCTTGTTAGAGGTGTAAACTCCTTGAGGACAAAGGCTCTCTTTTGGTCTTCACAGTGCCTGGCGCATAGTAGGCACTTAAGAAATGTTTAATTAATAGATTAAAATGAAAAATTCCAAATATGACTTAAGAGAAGTGAACTCCTCATAGGAGTATTATTGGCTCATTTTGTCGATGAGGATGCAGAGCCTCAAGAAGTTAAAGGACTTAGCAGGGGCCACATAGCTGGTAAGTCTCAGAGCAGGGATTTGATGTGTAGCCTGTCTGAGTTTGACACAGTTGGACGGGATAACCTCCAGGGTCCCTCCAACTCTAGAGCAATGACTTTATAAGATATTTCACAAGTTCTTGAATTAATTTGTCCTCGTCTCTTTTAGAGCATTAAAATGAACAGTGGGTTGAAACCATCATGGTAACTTGGCTTTGAAACTTGTGTTTCAGGCTTGAAGTTCAACATTTCGGGGTGAAAGTCAGCATAATCGAACCTGGCTATTTCAAAACAAACATGACAAACTCTCGGAGGTTTCAGGATAATTATGAGAATATCTGGAAAAAAGGCCCCAGCAGAGATTAAAGAACACTATGGACAACAATTCTTGAGAAATGTGAGTTTTTCTCTTTTGTTCAAAATGATGTGTTTCCAGAAGAAAAACAACTGCTTGATCACATGGGTTGGTGGGGCTATGATTGGGAAAGTAGACTCTGAAAAGATCACCCTAGTGCAAATATGAATAATAAGGAAATGGGTAAACCCCGTGGATATGGGAGGGAGATGGGGGGAGGGGAGGGAAGGAACATGAGTCTTGTAACCATGGAAAATTATTCTAAATCATCTAATTAAATAAAATGAAAAACAAAACAAAACAAAATGGTGTGTTAAAGCGGAAAAAAAAGGATGTGTTTATGCATTTGCAAGGATACCATTGAGGGGGCAGCTTGGTGGTTCAGTGGATTGAGAATCAGGTCTAGAGATAGGAGGTCCTGGGTTCAAATCTGGCCTCAAACACTTCTTAGCTGTGTGGACCCTGGCAAGTCACTTCACTGTCATTGCCTGGCCCTGACCACTCTTCTGCCTTGGAGCCAATATACAATATTGATTCTAAAGCAGAAAGTAAGTGTTTTAATAAAATGTCATTGAGTGGAGTGTTTCAGTAGGAAATGATATGCTTGTGTAGATTTTAGGATCATATGAATAGTGCTATCTTAAATTACTATCCTCTGAGAAAAAACCTCCTCTGAGTACTATGACTGGGTAACACATACTTAGTCCTTTGTTTTATTTTCTTAGCATTTCCTCAAATTTTATTTCCTAATTTCCCTCTTCTCCCCTTATTATAGACTACCTGTCCCCTTTTTATTAAAGAATGTTTTTTCCCTCCTACAATTACATGTAAAAACGATTTTTAACCTTTGGTTTCTTAAAATGTTTTTTGAGTTTAAAGTTCTCTCCCTCCCTCTTTCTCTTCTCCCTTCTTGAGAAAGGCAAGCACTTTCATATAGGTTATACATTTCTATGTTAGCCCTGTTGCAAATGGGAACTCTCTCTCTCTCTCTCTCTCTCTCTCTCTCTTTCTCTCTCTCTCTCTCTCTCTCTCTCTCTCTCTCTCTCTCTCTCTCTCTTTCTCTCTCTCTCTCTTTCTCTCTCTCTCTCTCTCTCTCTCTCTCTCTCTTTCTCTCTCTCTCTCTCTCTCTCTCTCCTCTCTCTCTCTCTCTTTCTCTCTCTCCTCTCTCTCTCTCTCCCCTCTCTCTCTCTCTCTCTCTCTGTCTCCCCTCTCTCTCTCTCTCTCTCTCTCTCTTTCTCTCTCTCTCTCTCTCTCTCTCTCTCTCTCTCTCTCTCTCTCTCTCTCTGTCTCTCTCTCTCTCTGTCTCTCTGTCTCTCTGTCTCTCTCTCTCTCTCTCTCTCTCTCTCTCACACACACACACACACACACAAACCCCAAGAAAAAAAGAGAAACCTTCAAGAAAAATAAAGTAAAAAAACAACAACTTTGTTTCAATCTGTATTCAGATTCCTTCAATTCTTTCTCTGGAGGTAGGAAGTATTTTTCATCACGAGTCCTTTCGAATTGTCTTGTATCATGTGTATTGCTGAGACTAATTAAGTCATTCCTAGAAGTTCATTCTGTAAGATTGCCGTTAGGGTGTATAATGATCTGCTGGATCTGCTCGCTTCACTTTGCATCAGTTCATAGAAAAATTCTCAGGTTTCCCTGAAACCAGCAGATAGTACTCTAAATGTATTTATTTATTTAGGAATATTTTTCCATGTTTCCATGATTCATTTTCTTTCTCTCCCTTCCTCTCTTCCCCCTCCTGGAGCCAATGAGCAATTCCACTGGGTTTTACATGTATCAACATTCTTAAAAAACTAATTAATTAAATAAATAAATTTAGAATATTTTTTCCATGGTTATATGATTCGTGTTTAGATAGAACTTTAAAGGTCCTGAGATCATGGCTTTAGGGTCCATCTGCTCTAACCCCCTCATTTTATGGCTGAGGCCCACTGAGTAAGTTTCCAGGGTCTCACCAGTAGTTGAGAAACAGGTCAGAGGCTCAAAAACAGTCCCACCAAATCTATTCCCAGCATACTTTCTCTTGCCCCATTTCTAACCTTCATTCCCACCCTGGTTTGCAAAGACTTTTTGTATATTGTCCCATTTGATCCTCTCAACAATGCCAGTGATGGAAATACTAGGGTCTTGTTATATCTTTTCTATACATGAGGGAACTGAGAGTAAGAAAGGCTAAATGATTCTCTGGGTCACCCAGTTCAGAAGTCTGAGAAGCAGGATTTGAATCTGGGTCTTCCAGGTTACAGGGCCAGTGGTCTTCCAGTTGCCTGCCAAGTTGGTCTAAGAATGCAGTAGATTAGGGGGAGTTCTGCTCCCTTTGATGCTGGGTAGCCTGAGAAAGAGGAGAGGCAATGAGGTGTCTCTGGGAGCTGCTGGGAGGAAGGCTACACTTTTGAGGATCATCCAGATGAGGAAACCGAGGCCCTGGAGAAGTTCAGTTTGAGTTTATTCAGATGGAAAGGAAGAAAGTAAGGAATTGAATCCCTTTGCCCAACAGTTTTGAGCCTTCCTTGGAATAAAGTCAGAGAACACTGCTGTCTCTGTTGTAGTATCCATCAAGGATACTGGGATTCGTGTTTGATGCCTCTGCTCTAGATGTACAAAGGAGAAAGCCCCGTGGTCTGATAAGGGTACAGTTGGTAATCAGTTCTGGAAAGGATATCTCAGAGGCAGGGACAAACCACAAAGGAAATCTGAATTGCTGGTTGGGAACTCATACTACTGGCATAGACTCATAGCATTTAAAGTTGAGTGGAGGGGCAGTTAGGTAGCACAGTAGATAAGAGTGCCAGGTCTGAAGTTGGGGCATCCTGGGTACTTCCTAGCCTTGTGACCCTGGATGAGTCACTCAACCCCATTTCCTCCCCCTTGCCGCCCTTCTGTCTTAGAATTGATACTAAGACAGAAGTTAGGGTTAGGATTAAAAAAACAAACAAAAAACCAAAGTGGAGTGTGACCCATTTAGGTCAATACTCCCATTTTACAGATGAGGCAATGGAAACCCTCAAGAAGTTGTGACTTGTTCAAGGCCACATGTCATTGGTGGGACTGGAACCCAATGTCTTAGATCAAAGATCTAATATTCTTCCCATTGCATCACACAGCAAAAATTTTCTTTTGTCCTAGTCTCTAACATACCATGGATTTGGCTCCCTTTCTGCACTCCAAGTTTTTCACTTAGTTCATTAGGGTTTTATCCCCCCTTTGGGAACATATTTCTGGTTCTAAAATCAACGAGAAAGAAGCTAGCTTTGTTAGGACACTCAGATTATTTTTATTTATAACTGTTGGCCAAGTTTTTTAGTAGAAATGATGCTGGACCTGAGCTTAGAACACTTGTGTTCACATCCTTGCTAAGGCTTTTTATTGGCTTATGGCGCCATGGGCAAGTCACTTCACATTCCCATCTCATTTTCCTCCTCTATAAAATGGAAATAATAATAATAGCACTTATCTTGCAAGGTGGTTGTGAGAATGAAACAAAATTATCTTTGCAAAGCACGTTGCAAATCTTAAAACGAATCATGTAAGTTTGTTTATTTTTGTTGTCATTCAGTCATGTCTGACTCTTTGTGACCCCATTTGGAGTTTTCTTGGCAAAGATATTGGAGTGGTTTGCCATTGCCTTGATCAGCTCATTTTACAGATGAGGAAGTTGAGGCAAACAGGATTAAATGACTTGCTCAGGGTCACACAACTAGTACGTGTCTGAGCCCAGATTTGAACTCTGGTCTTCCTGACTTGAGGCTCCATACTCTATCCACTGTACCACCTAGATGCCCAGATTATACAAGTGCTAGATATTACTACTATAACTGGAATTTACCTTAATGATCATTCTTTTTCTCTACCTATAAAATGAGGGTTGCCAATATTTCAAGGGTTGTCTTGGTCATTTTGTTGGAGTTGAGTCAATTCTCACTGGATGCTGAATGAATGGTGAAATTTGTCCATAGATTTATTTGTCTGAAAGCACAAATCATTGGAATTTGCATGAGCCTTTAAGTGGTAACATTTGGATTTCTGGAAACGTGGGCCATTGGATTTTTGACCTCCAAAAGGAGGAACCAAAAAGCTAACCATTTTTCCTTTTTGTTTGTAGCTCTCAGCTTTAATGTGAAGGCAATGGAAAAAGCTTGCACAAATCTGAATCTCGTAACTGACTGTATGGAACATGCTCTGACCTCCCTTTATCCCCGAAAGCGATATTCAGGTGGCTGGGATGCTCAATTCTTCTTTATTCCTTTGTCGTATTTACCAACAGTGCTGCAACAATTTACCTTGTTCAACTATTATCCCAGACCTGGACGTGCTGTCTAAAGATAGACTAGAAAGCTAACTTGTGAAGAAGGGAATGAAGACAAAAAAAGAAAGAGAAATTTGATGGTGGTATTTCTGTTGTTTTTAAAAAGAAATTTACTCTTTGTAAGATTTGGTCTTGCCTTTACCCTTTGTGAAGGAACCAGGAAATACTTCATTTGTCACTGGAGAATGAAGTGGGTCAGTTTCCTTCCTTCCTTCCTTCCTTCCTTCCTTCCTTCCTTCCTTCCTTCCTTCCTTCCTTCCTTCCTTCCTTCCTTCCTTCCTTCCTTCCTTCCTTCCTTCCTTCCTTCCTTCCTTCCTCCCTCCCTCCCTCCCCCCTCCCTCCCCCTCTTTCTTTCTTTCTTTCTTTCTTTCTATCTTTCTTTCTTTCTTTCTTTCTTTCTTTCTTTCTTTCTTTCTTTCTTTCTTTCTTTCTTTCTTTCTTTCTTTCTTTCTTTCTTTCTTTCTTTCTTTCTTTCTTTCTTTCTTTCTTTCTTTCTTTCTTTCTTTCTCTTGCTTTATTTTCTAGTAATAAACAAAGACAAAAGGACAAGGGCTAGGTAAAAGGGGTTAAGTGACTGGCCCAAGGTCACACAACTAGAAGTATCTGAGGTCACATTTGAACTAGGACCTCCTGTCTCTAACCTCCAGGAGACCAAGTTACCTTGATCAATTTTCCAGAAAACTGAAACTTTCCCTTTTATGCACCAAAACTTCAAAATAAAAATGAACATTAAAAATAAAACATCAAAACATCACAATTTAAAAAAAAATTGAAAATAAAAATGTTCCTAAAATGTAGGTCTGCTTTAGTAGTAAATGTAGTATGTAGATCTGAGTTAAAATCTGACCTCCTACAATATTAGCTATGTGGACTGAGGCAAGTTGTGACCATTGACTGACTCAGTTTTCTCATCTCTAAAAGGGGGATAAAAACAACACCTTCCTCCCAGGGCTCTGTGAAGATCAAATGAGAGAATATTTGGAAAGCACTGTGCAAACTTGCTATAGAAATGCTATAATGATTACTGAAATCTTTTGTTGAATCGGATCCTTTTCTCGATGGCTCTGGGCCATCCTTACAGACACTACTGTATACATTCCACGCCCTATTTTCTTCTGGGGACCCAGACATCCTTCAGAAGGATGTTTGCCTTACATGGAATGATTTCAGACCTCAATATAGTCAAAGGTGGTGTTTCTGTTGTCCCTTCCCACAAGTCACTTCTCAATGTGTCTAACTCTAACAAGGATACCTTTGTCTTTTTCTAACTTTTGTTGTTTGTGATCTAAGAAAAATGGAAAAATTTTACCAATGATCAAAAATCGCTGAATCCGTCCGTAACCCTGATTTTTCTGATAATTCTTAGTCTCAGTCAGGGCCTGGGGAATACGTTTTGCATCTTCTGATCTTCTGTGGAGGGCTTGTAGAGGTCCTTTTTTGTTGACCTCTGCTTTTGAAGCTGGCTTTGGATGGTTGAGGTTGTTAGAAATCATACTAATGGAAAATGGCATGTTTGGTTAGGAAACCTACTGAATGCTGAAATGAGAATTTATTGTTGATTGTAAAGATGTATTCATGAAATGTTGGGTGCAAATAAACTTTCTTGTTGACTTAGGGTATTATCAAATTCTGAAATAAATGAAACACATGCAAATGCAAAAGGTGTCTTTCATTGATTGAGATTTAGAGGTGGGAAACCTGGGGCATGGACAGGTACCCGAGTACATGGGTGTCCTCCAAGGCAATGGAAGGAAAGATGAGAAAAACCTTACTTTCTGTCTTAGTAACAACTCTAAAACAGAAGAGCAAGAAGTGGGCAAACAGGGTTAAGTGACTTGCCCAGGGGCACATAGCTAGGAAGTGTCCTGTGCTAGATTTGAACTCCAGGCTCCGTGCTCTATCCACTGGACAACCTAGTTGCCCCTGATTTTTATGGGCTCAGAAGAGGAGAAGGAAGGTGTAATGGAAGGAGTGAGGCTTGATCATGAGGTTCCAGCAGCCTCTGGCTATCTGCTCCATTCTGGCCAGTTCACCATTATGATCCAAGATGCCCCCAACTTAATGAAGAGACAAAGTAGCCCAAGTTGGTTCTGTTGAACAGAAATCAGAATCCCAGAGTGGAGCACATTCCAGAGTAAGAGAAAGAGAGAAAGAGTAAGAGAAGAGAGGAAGAGAAAGAGAAAAGAAAAAGAAAAAAAAATTCCTTGAGACCAGGAATGCAAGACGATGATGGAGGAAGGGGGAGGGAGAGGTCTGTACTGTCAAGGTCATCCTTTGGACATAGAGGGAAATGTTACAAATGAATATTAATCTGATAATAAAGTTAATTATCCTCATTTGTCCTTTTGATTCACTAAGAGAGGCAAGGGCTTCTCAATGAGTCACTTAAGTGGCTGTGGAGGGTTTTTGACTATGAAGCTTAGATGTTGGAAGATGATGGGAAGATTTAGCATGAGGGCCAAGAGGGAGAGAGGCTGACTGGCTTGTTACAAGTTATTGGGGGCAGTCCCCTCTGGCAAACAGACCTCATAAAGAATAATGAAGAAATGAAAGGGATGAGTAACCCAGATCCACGATTCACTTCATCGGTCCATCCCATCTCATGGCTCAAACATCTCTGATTCCCAAGAACATCTCCTGCTGCGGTCTGGAATAAGCTGGTTCCCAGAGCTGATTCTCAAAGATCTTCTTCTCTGGTTTAGGTTATTGGCAGATGTCGTTTTTTGTTTCCTACTAAAACTTCTTGTAAAATAGATCTTAGAACAATTTGGTAGCTTCATTTGAACTCTGATCTGCCAGGAGTTGGTCCTATAGTAAGCTCTAGCTCAGACCTCATGGTCCTATAATTGAAGAACATTAAATGAGCAAACTCTCCACTAGAGGCTTGGCATTCTCCTCACTCCTTGCTGCTCTCCACCTTGTTTAAATCAGAAGCTTGATTTAGAAACTGCCAGACAACAGGCTGAAGGGGGAGTCAAAAGCAACTTATCAGAATCTGACCTTTAGAATGAGAACTTCTTGTGAAGCATTTTGATATTTGCCAATGGCTGGGGTCTATCTATTTCATTTTTCATCTTGGATTTCAATTCCCAGAAAGGGAGGAAACCAGTTCATTATCTATACTTGCCTTGTGATATAAGAGAGCAAATTGCTACGTTGACATATTCAGGAAATTCAAATAACACACGAAATCAGAAAATCCTGACCCTAATTTTTACAACTTGTTATTAGAGCATGCTCAGTATCCCATTAGAAATAATTATCTAACTTATATAAGCCTCTGATCTTGAAAAACATTTTTTTACTCTAATTTCCAATCGGATTCTAACATTTTTATTCCAGTTATTTACCTTAGTGGCTCATGTATCCCTTAGGAGGAGGAGGAGGAGGAGATACTGATCAGGATCTGAGCTAACAACACTCCTCACTTAAGTTTGATGGTCACACACATGATTTCACTCAGAAGATGCTTACTCTACTCCTATTGTTACAACAGAATTGGGATGGGACATGTAAATAGACTAGGGAAATTAGTCCAAATCATATCAAATAAGTTGCCTATAGAAAAATATATTCAAATGAACTAGATACCCATCTGGACCACTGCTTTAAGATTCTCTTTAAACCCTTGTGTAATTTGCTTGCATTTCAGAGCATATCCTATATTCAAATATTAGTTCCATAATAAATAACAAATTGAAGCAGAATTGGCTGTCCCTTTGAGGTAAAACTGTTCTTTTCTAAGATAACTAATGGCTGAAATTCTTTTCACACAATAGAAAATGTTTCTGAGCTAACCTCGCTTAAAAATAGACATATCCTAGTTTTACAGATTCCTTTGTCACTGTCTAATTATTCGCATGCTATGCTGAGATGTTTGAAGGACCTTATACATGAATATAGAATAATAGCAGACAGAAGACAGGTGGGATGCTCAGTGGATAGAGAGCCAGGTCTAGAGTTGGTAGGTCCTGGGTTCAAATTGGCCTCAGATACTTCCTTGCCTTGCCCTTATCATTCTTCTGCCTTGGAACTGATAGTATTGATTCTAAGACATAAGGTAAGGGTTTAATTAAAAAAAACACAAGGCCAGATATTCATCTACATAGTTGTTAAAGGACTATTATTATAGGTCAAGTAGCTTAGAGAGTATAAACTTGTAGCTTAGATGTGTTTCAGCCTTAATCTAGGAGATAAAAGATTTAATATTGCATTCATTTTAGGAAGTTGCCATAAAAAGAAAAAGAGGCATATAGTTATAGTAAGGGAAAGATGGTGTTAACCCTAGGCAAGAATTGAGTGTGTAGCCAATTGCATTGATCAAAATGCCACTGATGGGGCAGCTGGGTGGCTTAGTGGATGGAGAGCCAGGCTTAGAGACGGGAGGTTCTGGGTTCAAATCTGGCCTCAGACACTTCCTAGCTGTATGACCCTGGGCAAACCACTTAACTCCCATTGCCTAGCCCTTACCACTCTTCTGCCTTGGAGCCAATACACAGTATTGACTCCAAGATGGAAGGTGAGGGTTAAAAAAAATCACAGCCAGGCTTACAATAAGACAGGAAATTTTTACATTCAAGAGAAAATGTCCTACTAGAGAGATCAAGTTAGGAGCATCTTACCTCAGCCCGGGCCAAAAAGTCACTCTCTTAGCTTTTCCTTGACAGAACTCCTGTGGATCAATAGCACTTCTTTATACTCATATCTGGAATCAAACTCAGATTCAGTTATTAAAACTCCAAGTATTGTTGAATAACTATTTAATTCTCTAAGACTAAAGCCTGTTAAGGCTAGATTGGTTAAGGATTTAATATATATGTATAAAATATACATATACCCAGATATAACTTTATAATTCATAATAAATTTCAGTTCTATAGGATAAACACATTCCTAATTACTCCTCCCTCTGGTCGTTATTCCCCTTTTGTCCAATTGTAGAGATAATGGAGTAGGGGATAGGACTTTTACCTGCTAATATGAGTTTTATGACATTCAAGCAAACAAGGAGATTCATAAAAATCTTTTCAAATTTCCCCCTTAAAGTATACTCAATTCGTTGGACATGAATTAATTGTTGGTGGAACTCTGAACTGATACATCCATTCTGGAGAGCATGGAACCACACCCAAAAGGCCATAAAAATTTGACCCAACAATACCATTATTAGGTCCATGCCCCAGAGAGATCAGAAATAGAGGAAAAGGACCCATTTGTACAAAAATATTTCTAGCAGCTCTTTTTGTAGTGGCAATGAATTGAGAACTGAGGAAGTATTCACCAACTGGGGAATGGCTGAACAATGGCTGAATTGTACATAATTATAATGGAATACTATTCTGCTAGAAGAAATAACAAACAGGATGAGTTTAGAAAAACCTGGGAAGATTTTTATGAAATGATGCAAAATGAAGTGAGCAGAGCCAGGAAAACAGAATACATAGTAACATAACGATCAATTGCAAAATACTAAAATCTTATCAACAAAACAAGGTTCTAAGATAACCCCAAAGGACTCATGATAAAAAATGCTATGCAAAACCAATGAAGGAACTGTTGGATCTTAGTTGCAGACCAAAGCATGCCATCTTTCATTTTATTTCCTTCATGATTTTTTTTATTGTATGTGTGTCATGGCATGAGGAATATGGAAATATGTATTATATGAAAGCATTGGTATAATCTGTATCAGACTACTTTAAGAAAGTGAGGGGGAGAAAGAAAATTTGAATAAAAAAGGTAAAAAAAGATCAAATTGTTTCTATATGTGAATTAAAAAATAGAAAAAAGTGGAATTTGAATATAATGGAATATAAAAAATAAATAATAATATATAACTATATGGACTATAAAATATATAATATATCATAAAAATATAAAATATATTGTAATATAAAACTATATCCAATTAATTGATGAATTTTAATATTATCAATATTAATTACAATACAATAAATATTATACAACAACCCCAATAACTAATTGTTTCACAGTTTTCACAAATAATAACCAATTAGTTTTAGATGAAGCTTCAAGATATTATAACACATGATGAGCAGGGCTGATAAAACAACGGAATAGTTTTCAATTTTTTTTTTACCTTTTTCACCTTCTCTTAAAAGTTCAGTTCATACTTAACAATATACAGATTAAAGAGAAGCTGTTTAATAAGATTCAGTGCTAATCAGGGGATGTTAGTATTTCCAAATTACCTTACATAGAAAATCATCCATCCTATCACACTTTCATACAGCTAAATAATTTAGGTGGTGTCCTTATCTCCTGATTTACAGACTTTAGTAGGTGTGAAGCTAGCTCTTTCATCTGTAAATTTAGCAGCTTTCAGGTTTCATATCTCATACTATCATGGGACTCAGGGTTTCTCTTTCTGGACGCCTCAAACTCCAGAAACTTTCAGGTCATACAGAGAGCAGGGAAAATCTTTCCCTTCCTTGCATTCTTGTAATGCTGAGTGTATTGACATGGGTAGACATACTAAGAGACTGAATGCATGGTCCAAATTTGAAGGGATAAAACCCCCAAACCCACTGAAACACCTACATCATTCCTAGACTGAATCACTGATGCTGCTGAGACATACCTGAACATGGATGTTCTTAAAAAGAGAACAATAGCACATATAAAGAGAATCTTTGTAAAAAAAAATGCTATTCCCAAAATAAAATTATTCTTTAAAAACAATTATCCTCATTGGGAGGAGATGGAACTGAAGATATTAGATGAAAGGGTACATACTTGTTCACAGATAGTGAGGATAAATATGAGGAGAGAGGCACAGTGATAGAAGATCGTAACAGAAAATTAAACAAAGCAGTGGCTGCCTTAAGATCAATGAAGCCCAATAACAATTATTATAAACCTAGGGATAGAAGATCAGGTCCCCAACGTTGTTTCCTCTGCAATAAAATCAGTAATTTTGTAAAGGAATGTAGATATAGAGGTCAGTTTGCAAGACAAATAAACAGGTATGGAGGATTTAAAAGGTAAAATAATTGGAACAACAATAATAATTGAAATAATAGCAATAATAGCTAGAATAATAATAACTACTCAAGAATAAATAATGGAAATGTGTGCCAAAAATGCCTGCTGTCAAGGACTTCAAGCACCAGATCTGAGCACAATGCAGGACTGGGTTAAGTTTGGAGCAAGGCCTAAATATAGTCAGGTCATTAAGGGTGATCAGAACAAAGGGGCATGTTCCTTATGAAAGTTTACCCAGTGTTCTTTTGTATGTAAATCATGGGATAATGAATTGAGAGTAAATGAAAATGAGTGTAATGGTAATAAGATTAATGAAGATATAGACGAACCAATTGAATCAAAGGATAATGTAATGAGTAGTAATAATTATAGGGAAAAAGAAAATTATAATATAAAATTAGTAGAAAATTCTAATGAATGGAAAATAATGGAAAATAGTGAAGACTGTAAACTGGATAATGATAATGAAATTGTACATGAGAACAATGATACCAAAATAGAGGGTATAAGGACCAAAGGGAGTAATGAAAGAGCTGATGGAGTTAAAGATGCAAAATCCTGGGAATATCATGTAGTTCAAACAGATATAAACTTGGATGGACAGGAAATGACTGAGCTTTGTTTTGATGTTACTGTGCTTGCACAAGTATTAGAAACATTTCAGCCTCCAAACAGTACAGAACCATATGCATCTGTCACTATAGGTGATCAGATTTATGATCTTTTGGTGGATAAAGGAGTCAGTAAATCAGTTTTGCAAAGTCTTCCAAGAATTGTAGAACTGTTGTTACAATGGAGTTATAGGAGCTACTGGAAAACCAGAGAGAGTAGCTAAATTAAAACCTAAAATGATTACTTTAGGTCCTTTATGTGTGGAGCATGTATTTCTTTGTATGCCAGACTTTGTATCCCATGAATCTTTTAGGTAGGGATTTATTATGTAAATTACAAGCAACAATCCAATATACTGATCCTGGTGATATTTCATTATATGTAACAGGAGAATCTCTGAAAGCTTTTCCACTGCTGTTCTTAGATTCAGTCAGTACAGAGGATGACTTGAATTCAATCTATCCTATACCTGAGGATATACTTGAAGGTTTATGGTCAAAATCTTCCACAGATGTAAATCAGCTACTCCAGTAAGGGTGAGGACTAAGGACAGACCAGTTCCTTGTGTACCTCAATATCACTTAAATAAAGAAGCAATAGAGGGTATTAGACCAATCATTGAATTCCTAATCCAACATGGAATAATAATACCTTGCTTCTCAGAATATAATACACCTATACTTCCAATCAAGAAACCAAAGCTAGATCAAAATGGCAAAGTGGTAAATAGATTCATCCAGGATTTAAGAGCGGTAAATGATTATGTGGTAAAGACACATCCTATTGCACCAAGTCCAGCTGCTATAATTTCTTCCATTCCAAATCAGGCAAGATATTTCATTGTCGTAGATTTATGCTCAGCGTTTTTCTCGATACCAATTCACAAGGATTCTCAAAAGATTTTTGCTTTACAAGGGAAAAAACACAGAGGACTTGGATTCTTCTTCCCCAGGGGTATACCGATTTGCTAAGCTAATTCTCACAAATTTTCAATAAAGATTTAAAAGCCAAAATATTCAAAGAAAGTAAAATAGTTAATTTTGTAGATGGTATTCTTGCATCCCCAAATACTAAAGTATGTCTCAGAGATAGCAAGATTCTTTTTTTTTTTTTTGGAAAATTTTATTTAGTCATTTTAGAACATTATTCCTTGGTTACAAGAATCATATTTCTTTCCCTCCCTTCCCACCCCCAACCCCTTCCCATAGCCGTTTTGCTAGTATCCTATTTAAGATTTTTTTTAAACCCTTACCTTCCGTCTTGGAGTCAATACTGTGTATTGGCTCCAAGACAGAAGAGTGGTAAGGGCTAGGCAATGGGGGTCAAGTGACTTGCCCAGGGTCACACAGCTAGGAAGTGGCTGAGGCCGGATTTGAACCTAGGACCTCCCGTCTCTAGGCCTGGCCCTATTTAAGATTTTTGCATTTATATTCATTAGAGAGATTGCTCTATAATTTTCATTCTCTGTTTTTGACCTGCCTGGTTTTGGAATCAGTACCATGTTTGTATCATAAAAGGAGTTTGGTAGAACTCCCTCTTTGCTTATTATGTCAAATAGTTTGTATAGTATTGGGATTAGTTGTTCTTTGAATGTTTGATAGAATTCACTTGTGAATCCATCAGGCCCTGGGATTTTTCTTAGGGAGTTCTTTGATGGCCTGTTGGATTTCATTTTCTGATATGGGATTATTTAAGAATTCTATTTCTTCTTCTGTTAGTCTAGGCAGTTTTTATTTTTGTATATATTCATTCATATCACCTAAATTGGTGTATTTATTGCCATATAATTGGGCAAAGTAGTTTTTAATGATTGCCTTAATTTCCTCTTCATTGGAGGTGATGTCCCCTTTTTCATCTTTGATGCTGTTAATTTGCTTTTCTTCTTTCCTTTTTTAAATTAGATTGACCAGTACTTTGTCTATTTTGTCTGTTTTATCAAAGTACCAGCTTCTAGTCTTATTTATTAGTTCAATAGTTCTATCACTTTTGATTTTTATTAATTTCTCCCTTAATTTTTAGGATTTCTAGTTTGGTTTTCTTCTGGTGGTTTTTAATTTGTTTGCTTTCGAGTTTTTAAATTTGCATTTCCAATTCATTGATCTCTGCCCTCCCTAGTTTGTTAATATATGCACTCAGGGATATGAATTTTCCTCTGATTACTGCTTTGGCTGCATCCCATAAGGTTTGAAAGGATGTCTCACCATTGTCATTTTCCTCAATGAAATTATTAATTGTTTCTATGATTTGTTTTCTAACTAACCGATTTTGGAGTGTCATATTATTTAATTTCCAATTAATTTTTTATTTGGTTCTCCATGTACCCTTACTGATAATTATTTTTATTGCCCTATGATCTGAAAAGGCTGCATTTATTATTTCTGCTTTTCTGCATTTGTATGCCATGTTTCTGTGACCTAGTGTATGGTCAATCTTTGTGAATGTGCCATGTGGTGCTGAGAAGAAGGTGTATTCCTTTTTGTCTATATTTATTTTTCTCCATATGTCTATTAACTCTAATTTTTCTAATATTTCATTCACTTCTTTTACCTCTTTCTTATTTATTTTTTGATTTGATTTATCTAAGTTTGATAGCGGTTGGTTCAAATCTCCCACTAATATGGTTTTACTGTCTATTTCCTCCTTCAATTCTCCTAGTTTCTCCATTAGAAATTTGGGTGTTATACTATTTGGTGAATACATGTTGATTAGTGATATTTCCTCATTATCTGTAGTCCCTTTTAATAAAATATATTTACTTTCCCTATCCCTTTTAATAAGGTCTATTTTTGCTTTGGCTTTGTCAGATATCATGATTGCAACTCCTGCCTTATTTCTATCAGTTGAGGCCCAATAGGTCTTATTCCAACCTTTAATTCTGACTTTGTGAGTGTCTACCCTCCTTATGTGTGTTTCTTGAAGACAACATATGATAGGGTTTTGGATTCTAATCCATTCTGCTATTCATCTACATTTTATGGGTGAGTTCATCCCGTTCACGTTCAAAGTTATGATTGTCACTTGTGGACTCCCTGGCATTTTGATATCCTCCCCTAATTCTGACCTTTCTTCTTTAGCTATAACCTTTTAGTCCAGTGATTTACTTTAAATCAGTCCCCCTAGTCCCCTCCCTTGATATGCTTCCCTTTCTGGCCCCTCCCTTTTTATTCCCTTCCCCTCCCCCCTCTCCTTCCTTCCCTTTTTGTGTCCCCCCCCTTGATTTTCCCTTCTCCCTTACCCTGTTGGATAAGATAAAATTCAAGATCCCAATTGGATCTAGATATTCTTCCTTCTCAGAGTTGATTTCACTGAGAGTAAGATTTAAGTAAAAATTCTCTTCCTCTCCTTCTTATAGGAGAATTCTTCCCCTCCCCTTCCCATGTGTATCTTTGTGTAAGAAAGAGTATTCTATTTAGTTTTTTTTCCATTTCTTGGAGTATATCTTAGTACCATCAATGATTCCCCCCTCCCTTTTTCTTTCTGTCCCCCCCTTTCTCTATATCATTTTGATGCCCCAAATTTTCCCTATGCATGATTTCTTACTACTCTAATGATGCATACAATTTTTGAGTGTTACACATTGCATTTCCCCCACATATTAATATATATATAAATTGATATAAATGTAGCCCTTATAGAAGAGAGTTTGAATAAAAGAAAAAGATAACATTTTTCTCCTTTTCCCTTTCCTTCATGTTTACCTTTTCATGTTTCTCTTGCTCTTTGTGTTTGGAAGTCAAACTTTCCACTGAGATCTGGTCTTTTCTTTACAAACACTTGGAAATCTTGTATTTTGTTGAATGCCCATACTTTCCCTTGGAAGTATATAGTCAGTTTTGATGGATAGCTGATTCTTGGTTGAAGATCCAGCTCTCTTGCTTTTCTGAATATCATGTTCCATGCCTGAGGATTCCTGATGGGATTAGGCTCAGCTGGGTTGGTCTGGATGTGCCCTGAGGCAAAAACCTCTGGCGAGACTCCTATGGAAGGACCCAGCCAGGGGGCTACAAGCTCCCCCCATCTCTCTCAGGCTGCTTCCTTGCCTTCTGTGTTGGATGCCCCAAGACTGTCCCAGTTTACTTTCAAGGTGTGCCCTTCAGAACAGCCGGCCCTGAGGCCCTTTTGCTGGCCCTGAGGTTCCCGCTGCTGCTGCTGTGGGCTCAGCGCTCTGGGTTGTGGGGGAGGGGTCCTGGGAACTTTCTTCTGCCTTTCCCTTAGACCTGAGTGATCTAGGATTCTGGATTTTGAGGGGTGTACCTTTTGATTTGAGTCCAGAAGGAGGGTTCTCCGACTCTGTCCTGTTGTTAAGTTTGAATTTCAGTCCCCTAGGAGCATTCAGTTTGTGATCAGTAAGGAAGGGTTTTCAGAGGTCTGAACTTTTGCTGCTTCTAAGCTACCATCTTGACTGGAAGTCACACCTGTTATTATTAAGTTAGCTTAAAGTATGCTGAGCTAAATATTATTGGTTCTAAGGCAGAAGAGTGGTAAGGGCTAGGCAATGGGGGTTAAGTGACTTGCCCAGGGTCACACAGCTAGGAAGTGTCTGAGACCAGATTTGAACCTAGGACCTCTCATCTCTAGGTTTGGCTCTCAATCCACTGAGCCACCCAGCTGCCTCTGGAAAAATATTCTAAAGGAAAAAAATTCACTCTAAGATACTCAGTGAAGATTGATTTTGAGCCCAGGTAAAAAGCTCTAAGGAGTTTTATAAGATGCAGACAAGGCATGACCCCTTTATCCTGTAATGAGGAAAAGATAAAATGACTGAGGAAACAAAATTTGATCTTCTGAGCATATTAATCTATTAAGCAATGTATGACAATTATGTGGAGTGAGAAATTAGTGTGATATTCTCAAGTTATTAATAGTCCAAGAAGTTAGTAAAGCTGGTTCCATCCCTCATCCCTCATCCCATCCATCTACCGTACAAGGTTACCCACCCCAATCCATCTTCCTTCAAGCCTTCTCCAGACAGCTCCCAAACCTTACAACCCAGGCAAGTGTTTTGGGTTGAATCTTTGTAGTTGATCTGGGAACTTGTCTTAGGGATGTGTCCCAGACAAATCTTGTCTTAGACATGAAGGAGTATAAGGTAAGACTGGAAAGGTAGGTTGGAGTTAATTGCAAAAGACCTTGAATGCCTTTGTCTCTAACTTTCCCTCTTCTTCTGTCTCTCTGCCTCTGATTCTCTCTTTCTCTCTCCCCTCTCTCTCCTCCTTCTTTCTTTTTCTCTCCCTCCCCCTTCCTTCCTCTCTCTCCCTCCCTCTTTCTTCCTCTCCTCTCCCCCTCTGTAAGTCTCTCTCCCCTTCTCTCCTTTCATCCTTCCCTCTCCCTCTCTCTTCCCCCTTTGTCTGTCTACATCACTCTTTCTTCTTCCCTCTTTCTCTCTCTCATTCTCCCTCTCTCTCTTCCCCCTCCTCTCTCTCTCCCCTTCTCTCCTTCCATCCTTCCCTCTCCCTCTCTCCTCTTCCCCCTCTGTCTGCCTATTTCACTCTTTCTTCTTCCCTCTTTCTCTCCCTCTTTCTCCCTCTGTCTCTCCCCATCGTCTTCCCCTCTTTACTTCTCCCTCCCTCTCCCTCTGTGACTATAGCAGCTCCAATGTAGTGTATGCCATCCCTCATGAAAGAAAGAAGTATCATCAGTGAATAAGATTAGATCTGGGTTGTCTAAAGGAGTGTCTAGGGGATTATCTTGAGGTTTTTCAGACGTGGACACTAAAAATTCACAATTGTATAATGGTTCTCCTGTAACTGGTAAATCTAGAAAAACATGGCAGGATTAAGTGTTGTGCAGTGTTTTAAGGTGATATTTTCATTGCCTTACAAGGTTACTTCATACCTTGAGAGTCTTTGGTCAGAAAATGCCTGTGTTCTATGCCTTAGCAACAATGCTTTGATTTCATGTGGACACATTATTGTTAGTGGGCATCCAAATACTAAATCAGCAGATTTAGTTACTAATAAATCTGTTGCAGCTATTCCTCTAAGATATGGTAGTGCTCCTGAAGCTACTGGGTCCAGCTAGTCTGAGTGATAAGCAACTGGGCATTGAACATGTCCTAAAGTTTCAGTTAAAACACCTAAAGCTACCCCTCTCTGTCTGTGTACATATAAAGTAAATGGACTTTTGTAATCTGGGATGCATAGAGCAGAGGCAGATAGACTAGCCTTTTTCAATTTAGAAAGAGTTGATAAGTGTTCTGCCTCTAACCTAAGTGGTTCAGTGACTGAATTTTTTGTCAATGCTCTAAGGGGTTTAGTGATTTCCCTATAGCAAGGAATAAATTGTCTACAAAACTCTGTTGCTTTTAGAATTGCTCTCAACTCATTCTTAGTGGAGGGAGTGCTTAATTTTTAAATATCTTTGATGCACTTAGGGGAAATGAAGAGGGCACCAGCAGTTAAAATAAATCTTAAATACTACACTTTGGAGAGACACCACTCAACTTTTGTCTTTGAGATCTTGTGGCCTCTCTTATATAGTTCCAAAAGAAGATGTTTGCTATCTTCTTGGCATGCTGCGGCATTTGGTAAGGCCAAGAGCAAATCATCTACAAAGTGTATCAAACAGCTCTCCTTAAACTTAATATTTTTTAAATCTTGTGATAAAATCTGCAAAAATAAAATGGGACTTTCCATGGAAAATGACACCATGCCCATGAGAACCTTTCCAGATGAAGATAAATGTATTTTTGGAATCTTCATGAATGGGTATTGAGAAAAATGCTGAACACAAATCTACTACCATAAAATATGAGGCAATTCTAGGAATAGAGGAGATAATTGTGGATGGACTTCAAACCAATGGATGTCTTTTGATGACATGATTGTTTACAGCCCTTAAATCTTGTACAAATTGATAGAAAGATTTTCCATTTCCATCTAATTTTGGCTTTTAAAAAAATAATATTTTATTTGATCATTTCCAAGCATTATTCATTAAAGACAAAGATCATTTTCTTTTCCTCCTCCCCACCCCCCATAGCTGACGTGTGATTCCACTGGGTATCACATGTGTTCTTGATTCGAATCCATTGTCATGTTGTTAGTATTTGCATTAGAGTGTTCGTTTAGAGTCTCTCCTCTGTCATGTCCCCTCAACCGCTGTACTCAGGTAGTTGCTTTTCCTCGGTGTTTCTACTCCCACAGTTTGTCCTCTGCTTATGAATAGTGTTTTTTCTCCTAGAATCCTGCAGATTGTTCAGGGACATTACACCGCTACTAATGGAGAAGTCCATTACTTTCGATTATACCACAGTGTATTAGTCTCTGTGTACAATGTTTTCCTGGTTCTGCTCCTCTCGCTCTGCATCACTTCCTGGAGGTCGTTCCAGTCTCCATGGAATTCCTCCACTTTATTATTCCTTTTAGCACAATAGTATTCCATCACCAACATATACCACAATTTGTTCAGCCATTCCCCAATTGAAGGGCATCCCCTCATTTTCCAATTTTTGACCACCACAAAGAGCGCAGCTATGAATATTTTTGTACAAGTCTTTTTGTCCATTATCTCTTTGGGGTACAGACCCAGCAGTGCTATGGCTGGATCAAAGGGTAGACATTCTTTTATCGTCCTTTGGGCATAGTTCCAAATTGCCCTCCAGAATGGTTGGATCAGTTCACAACTCCACCAGCAATGAATTAATGTCCCTACTTTGCCACATCCCCTCCAGCATTCATTACTTTCCTTTGCTGTTATGTTAGCCAATTTGCTGGGTGTGAGGTGATATCTCAGAGTTGTTTTTATTTGCATCTCTCTGATTATAAGAGATTTAGAACACTTCTTCATGTGCTTATTAATAGTTTTGATTTCTTTGGCTGAGAACTGCCTGTTCATGTCCCTTGCCCATTTATCAATTGGAGAATGGCTTGGATTTTTGTACAATAGATTTAGCTCTTTATAAATTTGAGTAATTAAACCTTTGTCAGAGGTTTTCATGAAGATTTTTTCCCAATTTGTTGTTTCCCTTCTGATTTTAGTTACATTGGTTTTGTTTGTACAAAAGCTTTTTAATTTGATGTAGTCAAAATTATTTATTTTACATTTTGTGATTCTTTCTATGTCTTGCTTGGTTTTAAAGTCTTTCCCCTCCCAATGGTCTGACATGTATACTATTCTGTGTTTAACCAATTTACTTATGGTTTCCTTCTTTATGTTTAAGTCATTCACCCATTTTGAATTTATCTTGGTGTAGGGTGTGAGGTGTTGATCCAAACCTAATCTCTCCCACACTGTCTTCCAATTTTCCCAGCAGTTTTTATCGAATAGTGGATTTTTGTCCCCAAAGCTGGGATCTTTGGGTTTATCGTATACTGTCTTGCTGAGGTCGCTTTCCCCTAGTCTATTCCACTGATCCTCCTTTCTGTCTCTTATCCAGTACCAAATTGTTTTGATGACTGCTGCTTTGTAATATAGTTTGAGGTCTGGGACTGCAAGGCCCCCATCATTTGTGTTTTTTTTTCATTATTTCCCTGGATATCCTTGATCTTTTGTTATTCCAAATGAACTTTGTTATGGTTTTTTTCTAAATCAGTAAAGAAATATTTTGGGAGTTCCATGGGTATGGCACTAAATAGATAAATAAATTTGGGTAGGATGTTCATTTTTATTATATTGGCTCGTCCTATCTATGAGCAGTTAATGTTTTTCCAATTGCTCAAGTCTAGTTTTAGTTGTGTGGAGAGTGTTTTGTAGTTGTGTTCATATAGTTCCTGTGTTTGTCTCGGGAGATAGATTCCTAAGTATTTTATATTGCCTAAGGTGATTTTGAATGGGATTTCTCTTTCTAGTTTTTGCTGCTGAGCTGTGTTGGAGATATATAGAAAAGTTGATGATTTATGTGGGTTTATTTTGTATCCTGCAACTTTGCTAAAGTTGTTGATTATTTCAATTAGCTTTTTGGTTGAATCTCTAGGATTCTTTAAGTAAACCATCATGTCATCTGCAAAGAGTGATAACTTGGTCTCCTCCTTGCCTATTTTGATGCCTTCAATTTCTTTTTCTCCTCTAATTGCTACTGCTAGTGTTTCTAGTACAATGTCAAATAGTAGAGGTGATAATGGGCATCCTTGTTTCACTCCTGATCTTATTGGGAATGCTTCTAGTTTGTACCCATTGCAGATGATATTAGCTGATGGTTTTAGATATATACTGTTTATTATTTTTAGGAACGACCCTTCTATTCCTATGCTTTCTAGTGTTTTTAATAGGAATGGGTGTTGTATTTTATCAAAGGCTTTTTCTGCGTCTAATGAGATAATCATGTGATTCTTGTTGGTTTGCTTGTTGATGTGGTCAATTATGTGGATGGTTTTCCTAATATTGAACCAGCCCTGCATCCCTGGTATAAATCCTACTTGATCATGGTGGATGATCCTTCTGATCACTTGCTGGAGTCTTTTTGCTAGTATCCTATTTAAGATTTTTGCATCTATATTCATTAGGGAGATTGGTCTATGGTTTTCTTTCTCTGTTTTTGACCTGCCTGGTTTTGGAACCAGTACCATGTTTGTGTCATAAAAGGAGTTTGGTAGAACTCCCTCTTTGCTTATTATGTCAAATAGTTTGTATAGTATTGGGATTAACTGTTCTCTGAATGTTTGATAGAATTCACTGGTGAATCCATCAGGCCCTGGGGATTTTTTCTTAGGAAGTTCTTTGATGGCCTGTTGGATTTCATTTTCTGATATGGGATTATTTAAGAATTAGATTTCTTCTTCTGTTAGTCTAGGCAGTTTTTATTTTTGTATATATTCATTCATATCACCTAAATTGGTGTATTTATTGCCATATAATTGGGCAAAGTAATTTTTAATGATTGCCTTAATTTCCTCTTCATTGGAGGTGATGTCCCCCTTTTTGTCTTTGATGCTGTTAATTTGCCTTTCTTCTTTCCTTTTTTTAATTAGATTGACCAGTACTTTGTCTATTTTGTTTGTTTTTTCAAAGTACCAGCTTCTAGTCTTATTTATTAGTTCAATAGTTCTATCACTTTCAATTTTATTAATTTCTCCCTTAATTTTTAGGATTTCTAGTTTGGTTTTCTTCTGGTGGTTTTTAGTTTGATCGCTTTTGAGTTTTTTTATTTGCATTTCCAATTGATTGATCTCTGCTCTCCCTAGTTTGTTAATATATGCACTCAGGGATATGAATTTTCCTCTGATTACCACTTTGGCTGCATCCCAAAAGGTTTGAAAGGATGTCTTGCCATTGTCATTTTCCTCGGTGAAATTATTAATTGTTTCTGTGATTTCTTGTCTAAACGATTTTGGAGTATCATATTGTTTAATTTCCAATTAGTTTTTGATTTGGTTTTCCATGTACCATTACTGATCATTATTTTTATTACCTTGTGATCTGAAAAGGCTGCATTTATTATTTCTGCTTTTCTGCATTTGTGTGCCATGTTTCTGTGACCTAATGTATGGTTAATCTTTGTGAATATGCCATGTGGTGCTGAGAAGAAAGTGTATTCCTTTTTATCCCTATTTATTTTTCTCCATATGTCTATTAATTCTAATTTTTCTAAGATTTCATTCACTTCTTTTACCTCTTTCTTATTTATTTTTTGATTTGATTTATCTAAATTTGATAATGGTTGGTTTAAGTCTCCCACCAATATGGTTTTACTGTCTATTTCTTCCTTCAATTCTCCTAGTTTCTCCATTAGAAATTTGGGTGCTATATTATTTGGTGCATACATGTTGATTAGTGATATTTCCTCATTATCTAAAGTCCCTTTTAACAAAATAAAATTACCTTCCCTATCCCTTTTGATCAGGTCTATTTTTGCTTTGGCTTTGTCAGATATCATGATTGCAACTCCTGCTTTCTTTCTGTCAGTTGAAGCCCAGAAGGTCTTACTCCATCCTTTAATTCTGACCTTGTGGGTGTCTACCCGCCTCATGTGTGTTTCTTGAAGACAACATATGGTAGGGTTTTGGATTCTAATCCATTCTGCTATTCGTCTACATTTTATGGGTGAGTTCATCCCATTCACGTTCAAAGTTATGACAGTCACTGGTGGACTCCCTGGCATTTTGATATCCTTTCCTAATTCTAACCTTTCTTCTTCAGCTCTACCTTTTAGTCCAGTGATTTACTTTAAATCAGTCCCCCTTGTCCCCTCCCTTGATATGTTTCCCTTTCTAGTCCCTCCCTTTTTATTCCCTCCCCCTCTCTCCTCTTCTTCCCTCCCTTTTTTGTGTTCCCTCCCCCCCTCCCCGCTTGGTTTTCCCTTCTCCCTTCCCTTTTTGGGTAAGATAGAATTTATGATCCCAATGGATCTGGATGTTCTTCCCTCTCAGAGTTGATTTCCCTGAGAGTAAGGTTTAAGTAAAAACTCTCTTCCTCTCCTTCTTAAAGGAGTTTTCTTTCCCTCCCCTTCCCGTGTGAATCTTCGTGTGAGAAAGATTATTCTATTTGGTCTTTCTTTTCCCCCTATATACACATTACATTTTCCCCCCATGTTAGTATACATAGATTGATGTAAATGTAGTCCTTATAGAAGAGAGTTTGAATAAAAGAAAAAGATAACATTTTTCTCCTTTTCCCTTTCCTTCATGTTTACCTTTTCAGGTATTCGATGCTCTTTGTTTTTTGATATCGAACTTTCCACAGAGCTCTGGTCTTTTCTTTGCAAAAACTTGGAAATCTTGTATTTTGTTGAATGCCCATACTTTCCCTTGGAAGTATATAGTCAGTTTTGCTGGATAGCTGATTCTTGGTTGAAGACCCAGCTCTCTTGCCTTTCTGAAAATCATGTTCCATGCCTTATGATCATTCAGAGTGGAACTTGCAAGGTCTTGTGTGACCTTGATTGGCATTCCTTTATATCTAAATTATCTTTTTCTGGCTTCTTGTAGGATTTTTTCTTTTGTTTGAAAGCTTTGGAATTTGGCAATTACATTCCTGGGAGTTGTCTTTTGGGGATTTAGTGTAGAGTGTTTTCTGTGAGCTCTGTCAGTGGCTGTATTGCCCCCTTGTTCTAGAATCTCTGGGCAATTTTCTTTGATTATATCTTGTATTACGATGTTGAGTTTGCTGCTTATTTCTAGCTTTTCTGGAAGTCCAATTATTCTTAAATTATCTCTTCTTCCTCTATTTTCCAAGTCTGTCACCTTGTCAGTGAGATATTTTATGTTCTCTTCTAATTTCTTGATCTTTTGGCTTTGCTTTATTGATTCTTGCTCTTTTCCTTGCTTGTTGTCTTTGAGTTGCCTAATTCTGACCTTTAAAGCCTGGTTTTCCTTTTCAGTGTGGTCAAACTGGTTTTGTAGATGCATGAATTTCTTTTGCATTATTTCCCACTTTTCCTCCCAGAAGGCTTACATCTTTCTGATCTTTTCTGATTCAAATTCTTCATGGGTTTGTGGAGAATTTCCATTTCCTTTGGAAGGTTTTGGAGCATTTGCTTGTGTTTCCTCTGTATTTTGTATTTTTGCTCCATAAAATGTGTCCAAAGTTGCCCCCTTCTTCTTGTTTTTCTTGGAATTTTGGGGCTTTTGTGCTTCTGTGGAGTTTGCCATCTCTATCTGAGTGGGGAGGACTAGCTTTTCTTATCTCTGTCTGGTGTTCAGAGGTTTTAGCCCTAGGCAGATTGTCCGTTCTATACAGTTGTTGTTCTGTCTTCCCGGAGAAGCCAGGAATTGTTGGTGTTTCCCTGTTACTGCCCTCCTCAGTTCCCTCCTGATGCTTCTCTGTTACCTTACTTCCATGCTCTGAGCCTGGTTCGTCCCTTTCCTCGGGGTGTTTGTTTCTGTGCCTTAGCTGGTCAGGAGAGCCAGCCCTCTGAGTGGGGAGGGGCTGAGGCTTCCTGGAGCTCCGAGGGCTCCTGATAAGATTAACTTTCTCTGGGTTGAACTGAGTATGCCCTGAGGCAGGGACCTTCCATGAGACTGGGATGGAAGAATCCAGCCAGGGGGTTGCAGGCTCCCCCGTCTCTTTCTGTTTCCCTGCTGTCTGGGTGCCCCCGAGACTGGGTCAGGTTGTTTTCAGGATGTGGCCTTCAGAATAGCTGGCTCCTGAGGCCCTTTTGCCAGCCCTGAGGGTTACTGTTGTTTTAGAGGACCCTGCTCTCTGAGGGGGGAGGGGCCGTGGCTTCCTGGAGCTCTGAGGGCTGGTGATAGGATTAACCTCAGACTGAGTATGCCCTGAGGCAGGGACCTTCAGTGAGACTCAGATGGAAGGATCTGATCAGGGGGCTACAGGCTCCTCCATCTCTGTCTGTTTCCCTGCTGTCTGGGTGCCCCCTCAACTGGGTCAGGTTGTTTTCAGGAAGCGGCCTTCAGGGTAGCCAGCCCTGAGGCTCTGAGGTTCCCTCTGCTGCCTCGGACTCAGAGCTCTGGGTTGGGGGGATGGGTCCTGGGACCTTCCTTTTGCCTACCCCTTAGGTCCAAGTGATCTTGTGTTCTGGCTTTTGGGGGGGGGCGTACTTTTTGATTCAGGTCCAAGTCCAGGAGGAGGATTCCCAGGGTCTATGCTGTTGTTGTTTTGAATTTCGGTGCCTTAGGAGCATATAGTTTGAGTTCGGTAGGGAAGGGTTTCCGGAGATCTGAGCTTTAGCTTTCTCTAAGCCACCATCTTGACCGGAAGTCCTATTACAGACCTAATTTTGGCTTTTTAACAGGCAAGATAGGTGTATTATATTTAGATTTACATGGTGTTATTATTTTTTGTTCAATTAAAGAATTTATTACCAGAGTAATTCCCTCAATTGCCTCTTTTGATAGGGGATACTGAGGAATGAAAGGAGGTGGGCCACCTTTTGTTTTGACTTGCATAGGAACCACTGATTTGAGTAGGTCTATATCAGATGAAGATGTGGCCCAGAGAGATTCAGGTATATCAGTTGGTATTTTGAAGGAGGGAGGTTTGTCCATCCCCTGACTGTCTAAAAGAAGTAAAGGGAACAGATTTAATTATTCCTCAGGCAATTTTATTGTCATAGTACCATCTTGAGAGCATGTTATTGTGGCTCCAAGTTTATATAAAAGGCCTCTCCCTAATAAATTTATAGGAGAGCTAGGCATTGGAAGGAAAAAATGTTCTACTAATAGAGGTCCCACAGACACCATTTGAGGGGAAAGCTTTGGCAGCTTCAAAGGTGCCTTGGCTACCCCTACTACATTTAGAGAGCCAATAGAACTGCACTTGGAATCTGGTTTACTCATTAACACTGATATGGAAGCTTCAATGTTTAAGAGACATTCATAATAAGTGTCCCCAATTTTCAAGGTTGCATGAGGTTCATTACTATGTAGGGGAGAATGGACTGGGATAATTGGTGTTAAGATATCAGTATCTGGGAAATCAAAGGTTTCATTCTCTGATTCCAGAGTCCTTTCTCCCTTTTCTGACATTTGTAAATATCCTTGGTCATTTCTCTGAGGTTCCTCTTGTTGAGGGGGATTTCCACCCTGAGTATTGCATGGACAAGCCCCATTTTGGATATATTGTTGTAAATTATCATTTGTCTCATATGGATTAGTATTTCTAAATGCATTTGTATTGCTCTTATTATTTCTAAAATTGTTATTCCCAGAGTTCCCATTATTTCTAAAATTTATGTTATTGTGTACCTGGTTCCAGTTTCTACAGTTTAACATTACATAATCCCCTTTTCCACAGAACTAATACATTTGTGTATTCTTGCAAAGAGGTTATGGTCACCACTCAATTTGTTTTTTTTTCTTTTAATTTCCTCCTTTAAACTTTTAATTTCTCTCGTTAATGTCTCTATTAAGTCACTATTTTCTTCATCTTTCTTTTCATGGCCATTAAATACATAAACTGCTACTCTCCTCAATTCTTTAAGGTCCATATTAGCCCAATTCAGACAATTGGTCTTAAAATAATCTGACCACTTTACAATAGTTTTTCACAAACGGTCTCCTTATTTGTTTGACATCCCTTTGTCTGGCAAGATCCAGGTCTATATATCTACCTCCCAGCTCAATATGTCTATCCATTTTCATTAGGGTTTTGTTTAAGATTTTCAAATTTTGCCTATGTACCAGGCCTATCAGAGGAAGTTCTCATTGTGGTTAATAATGTCTCTATAGCCTGGCATAGTCTTATGTAATCTTGCTCATTGTTGGGGTTCCATTTTGGGTCTTGTGGAGGTCAATAAATTGCTCTCCTTTCCTGAGAATAATTGACAAGAGAGACAATTTTATTTTTCTCAATTTTGGTTAAAAAAGCTTGGAGCAAATTTTCAATATCAATCCATCCAGGATCATATGTGCAAAAAATGCTCTCTAGATTTTTAATAATCACAATTGACTCATCTTCAAAAGAAGGGCTATTTTAGTCGAATCTGTCAATATGGGGAGGGTGAATGGTGAATGATGCCTTAGTCAAATTATATCTCTACTCTTATTAAAGGTGGGTACTTCTTTTAAGGGGAATAGGATGTAACTGAGTCATTGTTTTGGTTTCTGCCTCTTCTTTTTTTAATTTGAGTTTCCATAGAACAGATAATGGATGTAGGCAGAGAAATAGGTCAAATGGGAGGAGTTTGGGTAGATTTAGAGATAGTTAGAACAGGATGAGGAGGAATTGAGGTGGTTTTAGTATGAGCAGAATTGCATGGAGCAGGGCCTGACAGAGACTGAGTCAACTCTAATGATGAGGGAGTGTTGAGAGATAAATCTCTTCTTACTCTGGGGATTTCTCAAGCCTTTCTCAATTCTTTTTATATAAGCCTTGAGATGCCCCAGACTCTCCTCCAGTTTCTTTTCAAGGTCACTTGAATTATTTTCTAGTTTTTCTTTAAGGTGAGCTTTTAGTTCAGCTTTGAGGTCAAACTATTATACTCTTTCTTCCTGAGGAAGAATAGGCAGAATGCCAAGCCTCCTATCACTATAAGTATGACTAGGGACCATAGTATATAAAGCCACTGTGAAATATTCTTTTGGATAATGAGCCATTTTAGATAGACAAGAAACAGCATCACTATTTGAACTAGACTGCTCAGGATCATATTTAATCTAATTGTTAATTTTGTTTGCAGTTCTACTTTCTGTCAGTACATGGTGTAAGGATAATTTTAGTGTTGTGACTTGAAATCTATTTAATTTGGTCACCAGGGAAATTAAGGGAGAGAGAGAGAGAGAGAGAGAGAAGAGTTAATTTAAACTGCTCTGACTCAGGCTGAACTAAGCAGTAGTTAAAGACCTTGGCCAACGTGGCCTCCCTGATCCCAAGGGGAAGGGAGTCAGTCTTATCACTCACCACAAGACTGTCTCCAAGCAAGTTCCAGTCCTCCACTGAATCTCCTGAACTGAGTTCAGAACCCAACTCAATTCAACTCCGAACTCAATTGCCTCCTGACTTTTTACCCTTTCCTTTTAAAGAAATTTTCTCTTATGTCACCTCCTCTAAATTTTCACATCTACCAATCATAGTAGATGCTTTTTTTCCAGGACTGCCCATTCTTAGCTCTCACCTTCTTTGGTTCTCATCTTCTCTGGTTAGATTATATCTTCTGAGTCACACCTCTTTGTTAAACTTGTCTTTTGTAAGTTACTGGACCTTTTTAGGTACTAATTGAACCTTTACAGGTACTTAACACCTTTTTGTATTAGATCTGAAAACAGACTTAGCTCAAGGTTCTAGCTTAACTATAAGGTACGGTTTAAGTATCTTCATTGTTCAATCAGGAGTTTACAACTTTATCTTCCCCCTAAAGTATATCTAAGTATGGGTGGAGTAATATAAAGTTCCCAAGACATTCCTGATTCTTGTTAGACCAAGTATCTCTATTGTTACAATAAGGGAATAGCTAAATAAAATCTTCTAAAGTATAGTCTGAGTATTTTTTTAAGATTCACAATGGTGTTATTTAATATAAAGTATCAATAGCTGTAGCAGAATTAACTACTAGGAACTTGACTTAGGTATAGTTTCAGTAAAAAGTAAGGAAAATGATTAGAAGGTTGTGGGTTTGAGCTCCTACCTGGCCCAACAATTAAATGTAAGGGTTAAAATAAGGATTTGATAAAATAAGAGAGCAGCTTTTAATAATTTAAGTTATTTATGTATCTATCTATTTATTTTTAAACCCTTACCTTTAGTCTTAGAGTCAATACTTTGTATTGGCTCCAAGGTAGAAGAGTGTATGGGCTAGGCAATGGGGGTCAAGTGATTTGTCCAGGGTCACACAGCTGAGAAGTGTCTGAGGCCAGATTTGAACCTTGGACCTCCTGTCTCTAGGCCTGGCTCAATCCACTGAGCCACCCAGCTGCCCTAATAATTTAAGTTTTAATGAGTCTATAGTAGAGTTGTAAATTAACATTATCACTTTAAGCCAGAGAAAAGAAAATTTCTAGCAGCTTTTAACAAGTAACAATTTCGTTTAATTAAAATGCAGATAGTAAAAGAATATAGTAAAATAAATATAGTAAAGGAGAGAAATATAGGAAAGGGATAGAGAAAGAAATTGCCTAATACCTAACTAGCTACCCTATAACTGTCTATAATTACTGCTAATAACAACAACCTCACAAAGTTCCAACCCAATTCAATCCAATCAAAACCAAACCAATTAGTGTTTAATCCAACCCCAATTAGGTCTGTCAACAAAGACCTTCTAACCCATAAAAGGTCAAAAAGCCCTCTAAAGGCTAAAGCCAAAAAGCCCTCTCAGTAAGCTCAAACCTGCTTTTACACTCCAGCAACGAAATGCCAATCACCAACTCATTCCCAGCAGTCAACTTCCCCGCAACTGCCAGCCTTAATTGTCAGCAACTGACAGACCGACCAACTGATGCTGGCACCTTTTATAACTTTTTCTATCTCACTTCCTTTCTCTATGATTCCTCCTCCATGTCTCTATGGTTTCTACTTCCTGTCACCGTGGGCTGGTTAATCCCTCTATATCTCTATAGTAAGAGGAACTGCAGGTTCCTCTGTGTATTAATGGAATTCAAGAATTCCTTTTTACACCTAACTCTGGTCTCATTTGTCTCTTAGGTCAAACCTTCATCAGTCGGACTGACATAGGGTGCCCAAACCTGGGAAACTCTCTCTCTTTTCTCTGGTCCCCTGGTCTCTCAAGTCAAACCTCTATCAGCTGAACTGACAAAAGTCAGAGATGAAGAGTGAGTGCATAGAAATGGGAGATGGCATATTAAGAAAATAGGAAACAGCTAGTGGTCTGGTTTGGCTGTAATAGTCTACGAAATAAAGCGTGGAATCAATCTGAAAAAGGAGGTAAGGATCATATTGTTTTTATCTTAAATGCCAGGCTGAGACCTTGGCATTTTATCCTAGAGTCAATGGAAAACTTTTAAAAAGACACGGGCATTTTTTGAGCAGGGGAGAACCATGGTCAGCTTTAGGTCTTAGGAGGACAATTTGGGCACCTATGCCGAGTATGAGTTGGAGGGAAGAAACTATAAGAAAAGAGAAAGACTAGAAGGTTCTTACAGTAGTCAGCATGGAAGGGATGAGGACTTGAATTAAGGTGATAGAGAGATGACATGAGAAAAAGGGATGCATAAGAGAAACACTGTGGAGGCAAAAATGACAAGCTAGGTGACACAGTAGAGAGGGGACTGGGCCTGGAGTCAGAAAGACCAGAGTTCAAATCTGGCCTTAGATACTAGATGTGTAACCCTGGGCAAATCCCTAAGTCTCTGTTTCCCATAATCCTAAATGACTGGACCATAGCAACAAATAGTGACGACTTCAAAGATATGAACCTTTGTCCCTGGGAGAATGTTGGGATTTTCATCCGAATTAGGAAAATTTGGACCTTTGGTTTGGGCCATAAGGAGATAATTAATTCTATTTTGGACATGCCAATCCTGAGATGTTGAAGGTCTCTCCATAGAAGGGAGTGCATGACAAGGAGTAGATGTATATTACTAAAGAATGTTCTGGAATCTGGGCCCTCATTCTGTGTAATTAGAATCGGTTACCCTAAAAACGATGATCCCCAGCAAAATTATGATGGCCAGTACCCCTACTCACCTCCTGTCCTAATGTGCTAATGTAGGCAGGACATAAATTGGGTCTAGTGCTGTCTCTCTTTCTTTTTCCTTCCTGTCTTGGGATTTTTGAGCAGATAGAAAAACTTAGTTATGTGGTTCTATTTGGTCAGGTTTTGTCAGCTTTATAAAAATAACACCTGAAGTATTGAACATCAATTTAAATCTTACAATGCTCCTATTTGACTTTTGTTGATGACTTAGATGAAGGCACAGGAAATATGCTTATCAAATTTGCAGATGACATGAGGTTGCAATGGGGAGTAGAAAGTTAATACATTATATGGCAGGAAGGATACAAACAATAAGATTAAGTATTCCCAGATGGCCCCAATTTTAATAGCCCCTCCTCTAGAGAATGGGTCTTGTTACAATGTTGTTTTTTTTTAAACCCTTACCTTCCGTCTTGGAGTCAATACTGTATATTGGCTCCAAGGCAGGAGAGTGGTAAGGGCTAGGCAATGGGGGTCAAGTGACTTGCCCAGGGTCACACAGCTGGGAAGTGTCTGAGGTCAGATTTGAACCTAGGACCTCCCGTCTCTAGGGCTAGCTCTCAATCCACTGAGCTACCCAGCTGCCCCCTTGTTACAATGTTTTTAAGACGGAAGAGAAGCCTAGAGTAACTGTTATCCCAGGGAGTGATTGTGGAGAGATTGTGTGAGATATAAGAGAAAAGACTAAGTGAACTTCTTTCTTGAGAGGCTGAGAGAGTTAGCTATTGTTTTAAAGAAAGAATATCTAAAGAGACATTGAGAGAATAGAGTTTAGTTCTTATCTTGTGGAGAAAGTATCTGAAATTATGTCGGAAAAGTTACTAAGCTGTATATAACCTTTGACCTAACAGTACCATCAGTAGAGAAGAGGTCCTACAGGTACAAATATATTTATAGTAGCCTTTTTTTTTTAAACCCTTACCTCTGTCTTGGAGTCAATATTGTGTTTTGGCTCCAAGGCAGAAGAGTGGTAAGGGCTAGGCAATGGGGGTCAAGTGACTTGCCCAGGGTCACACAGCTGGGAAGTGTCTGAGGACAGATTTAAATCCAGGACCTCCTGTCTCTAGGCCTGACTCTCAATCCACTGAGCTACCCAGCTGCCCCAAGGCTTTTTTTTTTCTAGTGGCAAAAAACTAGAAAGTGGGGGTAGGCACCCCATAAAATAGGAAATGACTGAAGAGATTATGATATATATTGAAATACTATTGTGCTATAAGAAATATCAAAGAGAATGGTTTCAGAGAAACCTTGGAAGACTTATATGAACTAATGCAAAGTGAAGTGGGCAATACCAGGAGAACAATTCCAAAACTAACAATATTGTAAAGACAAACAAACATGTATTAAATGCTTACTTACTGTGTGCCAGGCTAAATGCTGAAGCTACAAAAAGAAGAAAAGAAGATGGTTTCTAAGGATGCTTACATTTTAATGGGGGAAAACAATATATAATGGGAAAGTGGAAAGTGGGGGTCAAGGTATTGGCACAATGGCAAGGAACTGATATGGAGTTGGAAAAGATCAGAGAGTCAGTCAAAAGAGAAGTGAGCAGGGTGGTTGACTTCTGATGATGTGGTTAATCCAAGCAAGGACTCACTAATCCACTGGGACAACTTCAGAGAGTATCATCAGGAGTGCAAGGCAACCTATATGCAGTTGGAACATTCCAGAGAGTTCAATGGCAAGACAGGGAGTGAAAAAAAATTTTTTTTAAATTTAAACATTATTTTATTTGGTCGTTTTCATACATTATTCACTGGAAACAAAGATTGTTTTCTTTTCCTCCCCTCCCCCCCCCTTTCCCTCTCCCATAGCCGACGCATGATTCCACTGGTTATCACATGTGTTCTTGACTCGAACCCATTTCCCTGTTGTTGGAATTTGCATTATAGTGTTCATTAAGAGTCTCTCCTCAGTCTTATCTCCTTCAACCCTATAGTCAAGCAGTTGCTTTTCATCCGTGTTTCCACTCCCATAGTTTATCCTCTGCTTGTGGATAGTATTTTTTTTTAGGTCCCTGCAGATTGTTCAGGGAAATTGCATTGATACTAATGGAGAAGTCCATCACCTTCTATTGTACCACAATGTATCAGTCTCTGTGTACAATGTTTTCCTGGTTCTGCTCCTCTCACTCTGCATCACTTCCTGGAGGTTGTTCCAGTCTCCATGGAATTCCTCTACTTTATTATTCCTTTTAGCACAATAGTATTCCATCACCAACATATACCACAATTTATTCAGCCATTCCCCAATTGAAGGGCATCCCCTCATTTTCCAATTTTTGGCCACCACAAAGAGCGCAGCTATGAATATTTTTGTACAAGTCTTTTTGTCCATTGTCTCTTTGGGGTACAGACCCAGCAGTGCTATGGCTGGGTCAAAGGGCAGACAATCTTTTATCGCCCTTTGGGCATAGTTCCAAATTGCCCTCCAGAATGGTTGGATCAATTCACAACTCCACCAGCAATGAATTAATGTCCCTACTTTGCCACATCCCCTCCAGCATTCATTACTTTCCATAGCTGTCATGTTAGCCAATCTGCTAGGTGTGAGGTGATACCTCAGAGTTGTTTTGATTTGCATCTCTCTGATTATAAGAGATGTAGAGCACTTTTTCATGTGCTTATTAATAGTTTTGATTTTTTTGGCTGAGAACTGCCTGTTCATGTCCCTTGGGGAGTGAAAAATTTAAGAACTCTAATCCATGATTCCAGAGGTCTGATGAAACCTACTCTCTTGACAGAAAGGGGATAGACTAAACAAGAAGAATATAACACATATTTTTGAAAATAGCTAATATGGGAGTTTGTCTGACTTGATTGCATATTTGTTACAAGATTTTTATTCTCCCTTTTTATCAATGTGGCTATGAGAAGGAGAAAAAAAATAAATGCCTATGAAATGAATAACATTAACTAAGCTTTAAAAAACAATTAAAAAAAGAAGGTATCCTGTAGAGGATTATTGGGGACTTTGAGAGCCATTTTGTAAGCTGAATGATTGGACTGTTTCCAAAGGTGAAAAGTCAACAGTTGCATATGGTAGTTAAGGGACTTTAGCTATGTTCTTTCTTATTAAGATACCTTGTTGAAATATTTAACTATCTTAAATTTACTATTATGCTGCTAATAAATTATGTAACCAGTAACACTGAAGTTATTGAAACTAGGGCTTTCTAGAACAAGGGAGAAAGCTTCTAGGAAAGATGTTTCCGTGGTTTATTTTATAAATTGGGGACAATATCTCAGAGATAAGTGATTAATGATAGAGATTGTGCATTTTTATTAATTTATGAAGAAATGTTAGATCACGTACATGGCAATCTAACATCCAGAATCGACAAGGACTGTGAAGATTTGGAGTGGCTCTCATTTCCTGCATCCAACCAATTTCTGGAGCTAGAGAGGATTTTTCATCTTGAGTCCTTTGGGATTGTCTTGGATCATTGTATTGATCAGAGTACCCAAGTGTTTCATAGTCTATCACCATTATACTAATGCTGTTACTGTGTGCAATCATCTCCCAGTTCTGCTTCACTATCCATCATCGAGCTGTTTTTTCCTCTAAATTTTATCAATCCTGAGGCCATCTTATTCTTTATATGACAGATTCTAGATGACCTCCATCTCTATCTCTGACTCTTCTCCTTCTCTCTCTCCCGCCTCTCCTCTTCCTTCTCTTTCTCTTTTCCTCTCTCTCTGTCTCTGACTCCATCTCTCCCCTCCTCTCTGTCTGGCTGCCTCTGCCTCTGTCTGCTTCTATTTGTTGCTGTTTCCGTCTCTTTCTCCCCTTTGCCGATTATGTACAGACTAGACGTTCCAATTTCATATTTCTTAGCTCAAGAACAATAACAGTATGAATGGAATTAGATTACTTACTCTGAGAACAGGCTGCCCTGGGCTGTTCTGCTTTTGAATCATTTACATACAATTGTACTTTGTAAAGAATTGGAAGAAACGACATTTTCTTTTCTCCTTGGATTTCTATGGTTGGTCTTGCTTTATTTCTGATGACAGTCACGCTCAGAAGTTTTCCAGTCTCATATCGGAAACTTCCAAAGAGCCCTAGTCCTGTTTGTTCTTAGACCTAAAATCTGAACAATGTGTTTTTTGGTTCATTATAAGCCTTGCTGAATTGAAAATGATTCAGTTGGTTTAAACTCAAGTTCACTGTGTAATAGACAGAGGGACCGCCATATTCAAGAGAGGCTCTTCAGAGTATTCCATTTGGATGTGTTCAAAATGTTCAGTCGTGAGGAGGACTTGGAACATTTTGCCTCATCTGATCCATAAAGTTTTGAGTTAGGGACAGAGGGGAGAGTGTCTTTTAGGAGTCGGCACAACTCTAATCAGGACACAGTAGTGAGAAGGGTATAATAGTACCTGGAAAGTAAGATTGGCCTTATCTTGATAATTACCTTAACACGAATGGGTGAATCTGGCAGGGGGATTGTCCATGCTCAATTTGAAAAAATTTCCTAAACAATCTGAGGAGATTTATAGAGAAAGAAAGGAAATTTTGGAGATTAGTTTGAAGGAAACCAGGACTATGTTATTGGTGGAGTCAGTGCTTCCTCATGACCTGTGAAAACAAGCTCCTTGACTCTGAGCTCAAAGTTCCTCAGGAGTTCTTCTTTCCCAGAATGCAACAGGGAGCGGTGGCCTTTCTCCCCACTTATTCCTGTATCCCCAAATAGCAGTAGTGATGGTACATTGCTAGGAAATGTGCTTACATGAAGCCCGAGAGGGGAATTTAAGGACATTCTCCCTGAATCCCAATGCCTGGTGTAGAGGAGAGAGGATTTTGAATTCTCAGTTTGTTGTTCAGCTGTTTTTGGTTGTCCAGGGCAATTTACTCCTTTGGGACTGAGGGGCCTCACTGTTTTTTCTCTTCTAGTCTTCATGCTATTTAGTCCCTCTAAGGGAAGAGCATCTCAATGACTCAGCTGGATCCCCAGGGTCTGCTCCTCTCTGTAGCTCCAGGTTTCCAGGGCTAGTTCTCTCCTGAAATTCATAGCCAGCTGACTTTGCTGTCTGAGGTCTCACACCTCAAAGATGCTTCCTGCCTCGCCTATCTCTCTTTGCCCAAGTTTTAGTGTAGGGTATATGTCTCTTTTTCCCAGTTGTTCTGCTCTGCCTTCAGTCTTCTTTTCCATCTCCCTTCTCAGGTTGAACTGAAAGACAACAGTGTTTGTCATCTCTTAAAAGGCAAAAATCTCCTCACATTCTTGCTCCAAGTCACTCTCATTAATTCAGGCTTTCAAAGGGAATGGGTTGAGAGAGCAATGAAAAAGATGGTGAGCGGGGCAGCTAAGTAGCACAGTGGATAGAGCACCAGGCCTGGAGTTAGGAGGACCTGTGGGGCTTCAAATCCAGCTTCAGATACTTCCTAGTTTGTGTGACCTTTGGCAAATCACTTAACCCTGTTTGCCTCAGTTTCCTAATCTTTAAAATGAGCTGGAGAAAGAAATTTTAAACTGCTCCAGTCTCTTTGCCAAGGAAAGCTCAAATAGGGTCAAAAAGAGTCAGATATAGTTGAACACTAACAACAAATAGTTTGCTGTGCATGGTTGTTTGTATGTTGTCTTCTCCATTAGACTGTAAGAACCTTGAAGGCAGGTATTATCTTTAGCCTCTTTGTATGCCCAGAGCTTAGCACAGTGCCTGGCACCTGGCACTTATAAATACTCAACAAATAAATAATAAGATAATTTTAATAATAATAATAATAAATGTATTTATTGATGAAGACAATGATGACTGGCTACTTCTACTGGTGCCATTACCAGTTCTTAATAGCAAGCATCTTGGGATGCAGAGATAATAGGGGTATAGAAAAAGAAACTCAGTGTCAGGGCATGCCCCTCTAATATTCCAGTCTTGTCCTAGCTCTTCTACATTGGGCTAAGGAAGATCCCTTTCTATTTCTTTCTGAGAATTCTCCTCTGATGTGGGGCAGCTGAGTGCCACAGTAGATTGAGAGCCAGACCTAGAGATGGGAGGTCCTAGGTTCAAATCTGGTCTTGGACACTTCCTTGCTGGGTGACCCTGGGCAAGTTGCTTAACCCCTGTTTCCTAGCCTTTACCACTCTTCTGCCTTGGAACCAATACACGGTATTGATTCCAAGGCAGAAGGTGAAGGTTTAAAAAAAATAATCATGGGATCAGTCTTCACCTTCCCAGGATTTGTCTTAGTGTCCCATGTTTATATGGCTCTTCCTCAGCTCCTCTTAGCCAAATCAGAGCCAGCAGATTGCAAATAAGCAATAGTGTTGTGTAATAGAAGCCTACCAACTCAATATAGACAATTTAGTTAAATAAAGTCAAAAAACCAAATTTCTCCAAGTCAGGGTAGAAAGGTAGATTTTATTGGAAGAGGGCCAAGTCGTCCAATAAAAGCATTCTCTTCCACGTATTACATTGTTGGACCCCGGCAAGAGACAACACCCAGAGGCAGAGACCTGGTTTATATACCGAGGCAGTAACATATCACAAGACATAACATCATATAGACCTTAGTTCTAAAGGCCAAACTACAAGGCAATACCCTTATTTGGGCAGATATTGATGACCATTACCTCAGACTCATCTGATCTTGGGGGAAGGATGACTCTTTCCAAACAGGGAAAGGTGCATGATGTTTGTACCATATTAGGACATGCGACTCAGATGGTCAGCATCTTATGATAAAGGGCAGTACAAACTTAGGGAGGGGTTGGAAATCCCCTTAGAAGCAGTTTTTATGCTTTAGTTAGAAATCTTTACAAAAATAATAAATTCTACTGATTATATTAAGATTATAATGGAATTTATACTAATCACTTTAGAATCACAATATTGACTATCTTAAACCTAACACTATCACTAAAATCCAAGAAAGTAGAAGGGGGTAGGGGTCCATTTTCCCGACAATAGTATATTTAGATGGGACTGGGTGAAGGGTACAAACCCTATTAGAGCCCTCTTTGTTTTCTTCTCTGGCCCCATTTCATTGCTTATTGCTTCAGATCACGAATGTTCCATTTTCTATGGATTTAATTCAAGTCAAATATTTATGTAAAAAAGTTTTACGTTCCTGTTTTCTCCCTAGTAGAACTTGATTTGGGGGAGGAGTTGAGACTGTGGAGGTAGGACAACCTTGACTCTCTCAGAATATACAGGTACCCTTTCCACCTTGTGACTTTCTCCATCATCATCTTGATAGATCAAGGATGGGAAGAAGTTAAATGGGAATTTTTTTTCTGGAGTTTTGTGGAAGCCACAGATGATACTGAAAAAGTTTAGAAACTCAGAAATGTATAAAATATACCTGTTGTGTCAACATATTTTATCTTTATCTTTTAATACCAGAAATAAATGCAATTCTTTTACTGTTCACACCCCATAAAAGACAAAGAAAAAATTCTGACTTCTTCTCTGGTATCAAACTATTTGATATGAATTTTCCAGTTCTTGGGGATGTTTTGTCTCTGACCCCTGTGATGTAGAAGGGATACCTATACTAGTACTGGAGATACTCAGATCAAAAACTTTGGGTAAGTCACTTTTTGAAACCTAGTTTCCTCATTTGTCTCCATATAGCTAGTTATTGGCATTTCTCTTTGCCCTCCATTCTAATCTGTTAATATACCTTCTGGTAGTGTTTCATGAAGCTCATGTTTTCATGCAATTAGGTAGTGGTAGTTTCTCGGTGATTGAGTATGACAATTGTCTTTGTGCATTATCATCTACTGATGTACCCTCATGTGGCTTTGGAGTCCAAAGGCTGAGGCACACAGTTTGTGGCACATGGGGCATGGGACGCCAGTTGTTACGGGAGGTGCGGTTGTGGCCTGGTGCCGGCGTTCACGCGCAGCGGCAAGATGTTGACGTCGCTCATCTTCAAAAATGGTGGCGGCATGGTTAATGTGGGCTCACCAGCTGCTTCTGACAGAGGCATCAAGTTCTAGTTGCTTTGGTATAATGCCAGCCCACTTCAAGTTGGACTTTAGCTGATCCTTGAATCTTTTCTTTGGTCGGCCTTGTTTCCTGAGTCCAGCTGACAGTTCACCGTAGAATACCTGTCCTGGTATTCGCTGTGGGTCCATGTGGATGACGTGTCCAGACCATCGTAGCTGGGTTTTGAAGACCATGACTTCGATGCTGGTGGCGTTGGCTCTGTCGAGGACTTCCTGATTGGTGATTCGGTCCTGCCATCGGATCCTCATGATTGACCGGAGGGAGCATTGGTGGAATTGCTCCAGCTGCTTCATGTGCTTCTGGTACAGTGTCCATGTCTCGCAACCGTACAGGAGCGAGCTGAGGACCACTGCGTTGTACACTTTGAGCTTTGTCGCAGTGCTTACACTGCTGTGTTGGAGGACTTTGCAGCACAGCTGCCTGAGTGCCTGGCTGGCCTTTTGGATCCTGGGATTAATCTCATGGTCTCGGGACCCATCGTTGGCGATGGTGCTGCCCAGGTACTTGAAGGTGTTGACGTTAGAAAGCTGCGTGCCATCAATTGTAATGCACGGCTGGTTCGTTTGTCTCCCTGGTGCAGGTTGGAACAGCACCTCTGTTTTGCTGAGGCTGATAGTTAGGCCTAACAGTTTTGTTGAGGTGGAGAACCTGATGGGCCATGAGAGCAGTCATCTGCGAAGAGAGCTTCCAGGATGAGTCTCTCTGTTGTCTTTGTTTTTGCAGTCAGGTGGCGAAGGTCAAATCGTGAGCCATCCAGTCGGTATTTGATGTAGACGCCCAGGTCTAGATCCATCACAGCATGTCGTAATACTTGGGTGAAAAATAGGTTGAATAGTACCGGAGCAAGGACGCAGCCTTGTTTCACGCCATTGGAGATGTTGAAGCGATCTGAAGTCTCTCCACCAGATAGGACTTCCCGTCATGTCGACATGAAAGAGCTGGATCAGTTTGACGAATTTTGCTGGGCAACCGAGCTTGCTGAGGATCACCCACAATGCGTCCCTGTTCACTGTGTCGAACGCCTTTGTCAGGTCTATGAAGACAATGTAGAGACTCAGGTTCTGCTCAAGGCATTTTTCCTGCATTTGCCTCACCGTGAAGACCATGTCGATGGTGCTGCAATCTGGTCGGAAACCACATTGTGATTCAGGCAGGTTCTGCTGCCTGATGACAGGAGTCTGTTGAGTATAACACGGGTGAGGATCGTTCCTGCAGTGGAGAGTAGTGAGATGCCTCTGTAGTTGTCACAGGCTGCTCTTGAGCCTTTGTTCTTGTATAGGGCTACGATGGAGGCATGTCTGAGTTCCTGGGGCATGTCTTCCTCTTCCCATATGCTGGTCAGCACTATGTGGAATGCCTGGAGTGCCTTTCCATTTAAGGCCTTGTACACCTCGGTTGGGTTTTGGACTTCCTCGATTGAAGGAGGGACACCAAGTTGTTCAATGGTGCGGTTTTGGGGGATCTGGTTCAATGGTGCGGCTTTGGTTGACTGAAGAGGGTCGGTTGAGAAGCTGACTGAAGTGTTCTTTCCACCTGTTGCTGATGCCTTTTTTATCTTTTATGAGAGTGTCACCGTCAGAGGATAGCAAGGGAGTGGTGGTGGGTTTTGATGGCCCATAGACAGTCTTGAGGGCACTGAAAAATTGTTTGTAGTCTTTCATATCAGTAGATGGGATAAGCCTATAACTTACAATAAGCCCACATCCTGAATAGCCATCAATGAACAGGTCCATGTGTCCTGGTGGCACTTGAGCACTTTGCAAAAAGAATCTTCTCATGCTGGGCTTCTCTGTCAGCCCTTTCCAGAAGTCCATCTTAGGGCTCCCATCAGTCACCCACTCTCTGTTGAGCCCACTGGTGCATTGGCCTCCACTGCTATCTCAGGCTTCAACCTGATGCTAGGACAGAGAAATCCATAGGGAGCAGGGTGCTGTTCAAAGGCTTTCTTCTGCCTTTAGAGATATTCTCAGGAAGAGCATATATTCCCACAGAGCAGGGGTCCCCACATGTGGCCCCCAAGGCCATTTATCTGGCCCCCACTGCACTTCTGGAAGGGGCATCTCTTTCATTGGTGGTCAGTGAGAGGAGCACTGTATGTGGTGGTGCTGCAAAGCGCAGTGTTGCTCATGTACAGCACTACTTCCGGTGACATAATCCATTGTGTGGTGCCTTGTTCTGAGAGTACCTGAATGAGAACGAGGTGCCGTGCAAAGGATTATGTGACTGCATGATGGAAGACATCATCATGATGAGCTGTGATCTGGGGGAGGGGATTCCGCACTGTGTATACTGCTGCCCGGTATAGTGGTGGCGGTGATGGGTCTGTGCAAGGTGTGACAGACCCATCACAGCCAGCGCTGCAGCCTCCACTATCCCAGATAGCAGTACACAGATTTGTCCATAGTTTTTTTTTTTTAATAATTCGGCCCTCTAATGGTCTGAGGGACAGTGAACTGGCCCCCTGTGTAAAAAGTTTGGGGACCTATGGCATAGAGGGACATGCTTCTTCCTTTGCTGCATGTTTCTTTCTTTGCTGTTCCTTCGTTAGCACTCTGTCTCTTCAGTCAAAGCATGTTATTTTTCTTTTCCTGCTACTCCAAGATAACCTTACCTGAAGAATATATCTGGTGGTTGTTTTTTTTTAATAATGCTTGATTAAAAATGGAAATGAACCCTTCTTATTTCTTCTCCTCAGAGTACTTAGGTCTTACTTTAAAACTCAGCTTAAATACTTTTATTTAAAGTGTTTCCTCAGCTCCCCAGATGCTGGTGCCTTCCCCCTCAAAATTAACTTGTGTTTATTTTGTCTATACCTATATATGTACATATCATCTTCCATATTAAAAAATAAGCCACTAGAGGGGGCAGGTAGGTTAGTGTTTTGAGAGTCAGGCTCAGAGATGGGAAGTCTTGGGTTCAAATTTGATCTCTGACACTTCCTAGCTGTCACCCCAAGGCAAGTCACTTAACTCCAATTGTCTAGCCCTTATCACTATTCTGCCAATACACAGTATTGATTCTAAAACAGAGGGTAAGGGTTTAAATTTTAAAAAGCTACTCAAGAATAGCAACTGTTTATTTTTTTTAATATATAAAGCAGTGTATTTAGTTTTATGTTTTAGACCTTTTTAATCTTGTACACTTGTTATCTTTTCATTTCCTCATCCTTTCCTTTTCTGTTTTATCTCTTGTTTCCCAGTGGCTAAGAATCTCCTCTTTAGCCAATATTTGCTTTCTATCTTTTTTTTTAAACATTATTTTATTTGGTCATTTCCAAACATTATTCATTGGAGACAAAGATAATTTTCTTTTCCTCCCCCTCCCCCCAACCCCTCCCATAACCGATGTGCGATTCCACTAGGTATCACATGTGTTCTTGCTCCAAACTCATTTCCTTGTTGTTGGTATTTGCATTAGAGTGTTCATTTAGAGTCTCTCCTCAGACATGTCCCCTCAACCCCTGCAGTCAAGCAGTTGCTTTTCCTCGGTGTTTTTATTCCCACATTTTGTCCTCTGCTTGTGGATAGTGTTTTTTCTACTAGATCCCTGCAGATTGTTCAGGGACATTGTAAAGCCATTACTGGAGAAGTCCATTACATTCTCTTGTACCACAGTGTATCAGTCTCCGTGTATAATGTTCTCCTGGTTCTGCTCCTCTCGCTCTGCATCACTTCCTGGAGGTCGTTCCAGTCTCCATGGAATTCCTCCACTTTATTATTCCTTTCAGCACAATAGTATTCTATCACCAACAGATACCATAATTTGTTCAGCCATTCCCCAATTGATGGGCATCCCCTCGTTTTCCAATTTTTGGCCACCACAAAGAGTGCAGCTATGAATATTCTTGTACAAGTCTTTTTCCTTATTATCTCTTTGGGGTACAAACCCAGCAGTGCTTTGGCTGGATCAAAGGGCAGACAGTCTTTTACCGCCCTTTGGGCATAGTTCCAAATTGCCCTCCAGAATGGTTGGATCAGTTCACAACCCTACCAGCAATGAATTAATGTCCCTACTTTGCCACATCCCCTCCAGCATTCATTACTTAAAGCAGTGTATTTTTAAAAATGTTAATTAAAAAAAAATTGAGTTACAAATTCTCTCCCTTCTTCCTACTCCTCCCCAACTTGCTGAGGCTAGCAATGTGATTTCAATTATACATGGGAACTCATACAGAACAGATTTCCATATTAGTCTTGTGCAACAATTGTCAATTGTTTCAGTCTTGGTACCAGTATATGCCCTGAAAGATATAAAGTACTTCTAACAATGAATGCAAAACTTCCAGTTGGTAACTAGACAACACAGCATACGGACCACTGGAATAGGAATCAAGAAGACCTGAATCCAAATCCAGCCTCAGATACTTATTAACTGTATGATCCTAGGCAAGCTACTTAACCTGTTTGCCTCAGTTTCTTTATCTGTAAAGTGGGGAAAATATCATCTACCTCTCATAGTTATAGAGGATCAAATGAGATAATGATTGTAAAGCATTTAGCACAGTGCAATAGCAAGTGCTATATAAATATTATTATATATTATACATATAATATATATTATTATTAACTAAAATTGGTTATTAACTTTTAGTACTGTAAAAATGGAGATTTTGAACCCCAGACTTCAATCCCCAGAAGTCCTTGGTATTTCCCAGAATTCCCTATAATCTCACCTGAGTCTCCACCTGGGCAAGATCACAATTAGTATTTAACTGGCAGTAACACCTACTTCTCTCTTCTCTCCCTGCTTTTGCAAATGATGTAGTAAGTAAGCTAAGCGTGGGGATTCTAAATTGGCTAATCAGCCATGGGCACGTGGTTTTCTTATTTTGTATTTTCTTTATTCTTTGATTTCTAATAATCCTTAATAAACCTCATAAAATAAAATATTTTTATTACTAGATATAAATTAATTTTTAGGGTACTGTGATGAGTTTCAAAGAAGCTGATCTCTCAGTACAGTCACTTCAGCAAAGAACAATTTAAAAAAAGAGCTGTTGATAAAAAAATAATCAAGAAATCCCAAGAGGAACTACAGTGTTTTTTGTCAGCTCTAGATTTCTCAAAAAGGTAGCCAGAAGAAGCCTACAAGACTGGGAAAGGGATCACCCTAGAAAAATTTGCTTAAACAAAGTAGAAACTTGCCAGTACGCTGCCAGTACAGGACATTTCAAGCTTGGAGCCATGTGTTCTTAGGAAGAAGGTAATGTTCTCTCAAGCATCACTAGCCTAACTGACACAGCTACTGGCTGGCTGGTCACCTAGAGGTGAGACAAATTATTATATCTGAGATTCTAGAGGTGGTGACTGTACTACTAAATGCCATGCTAGATCACAAACCCCCATCAGTATGCTTCTTCCCCTTGACATTAAAAAACAGCAGACTTGACATTAAAGACAGCAAAGGTTCAAATGACACATCAAAGACAATAATTAGGAAGTTAAATGACTTGCCCAAGAACATACAGCTAGTAAATGTCTGAGGCTGCATTTTAAATGAGGTCTTCCTGACTACAGGCCCAGCACTGAGCTATCTAGCTGCTCAGAAGTAGGTGTTGCTAGATTTAAAATATAATTAGGTACCTGACTGATGACTAGGTTCAGAAGAAATCATTTTTCTTTGCTTTAGACTTCTTTCTCAAGCAAAAGAGAGCAAGGGAAGTACTCAAGGTTAATGGGAGTTGCTTCCTTTTCCAGCTTTCTTTCTTGAGGTAGGGGTAGGAGTAGGTGAATATCTTGTCTCAATTTGCACCATCACAGCAATGAACTCACTGGCCACAGAAGGAATGGCATCCATAGGTGCTGATCTCCGGCTCTTTTCAGAGGGGAAAACTAGGGAGTAAAATTACTAGATATCCCACATATCTGCCCACATAATCCCTAGATGGAAGACGAAGTCTCTGACCATATACTCATGAACTCTGCACTCCCATTTCCTTTCTTTCCCAGAAACCTTTACAAACTCATTCTCAGAAATCCTAATTCCAAAATGGTACCAGCTATTTGATTCCAGGAGAGCATTTTCTTGAATGTCTCTCATCTCCATGGCAATGTAGGATAAAACCTATTTTATAAATGAGGAAAAGACAAAGTTCCAAAAACATTAAGTGATTGAACTAATAAATAAAACTAGGAGCTGGTATTTTGAAAAAAAAAACAATAGACAAAAAATAAAATAGACAAAGTATTGATTAATCTAATCAAAAAAAGAAAGAAGAGAACCAAATTAACAGTATCATGAATCAATGGGGGCAATTTTACCTCTAATGAGAAGGACATTAAGACAGTTATCAAGAGCTATTTTGCCCAATTATATGACAACAAATATGGCAATCTAGGCAAAATGGACAAATATTTACAAAAATATAAATGCCTACATTAACAAAAGAGGAAATAAAATACTTAAATAATTGCATCTCAGAAAAAGAAATTGAACAAGCCATCAAGGACCTACCTAAGAAAAAATCCCCAAGGCCAGATGGATTCACAGGTGAATTCCAGAAACATTCAAAGAACAACTAATCCCAATACTATGCAGATTATTTGACAAAATAAGAAAAGAAGGAGTTTTACCGAATTCTTTTTTTTTTTAAACCCTTACCTTCCGTCTTGGAGTCAATAATGTGTATTGGCTCCAAGGCAGAAAGAGTGGTAATGGCTAGGCAATGGGGGTCAAGTGACTTGCCCAGGGTCACACAGCTGGGAAGTATCTGAGGCCATATTTGAACCTAGGCCTGGTGCTCTAATCACTGTGTTATCTAGCTGCTTCAAAGTAGGTACTTAATAAATATGTATTGACTGATTGGTCGATACCCATGAAAAATAATTTTCTATATCTCTAATGTAACATGCTACTCATCTTCTGACAGAGAGGTGATGAATTAAAGATGCATAATGAAACAAATTTGTAGGAATGGACAGTTTAAGAATTATTTTGCTTTGCCATTCAAAGTTGTTATATAGGTTTGGGGATTTTTTTTGTTTCTTGAGTGAAGGAAATGGTGGGGCAAAGAGGAAGCTAGAGGAATTCCTTCTCCTACCTACAGTTGAGAAGAGAACAGAAGGAAAGCCAAAATGAATCAAATACAAGCAGGAGAGATTTGAAAGTTACCTGGTGAATTTATTAAAGGCTTAAATGTGAGATTGTGTTGATTGAGTAATTGGATTGGATTCACCATCCCACTTAAAGTACTTAATTAAACACCCTGATATCTTCATAAGTTGAGAATAAGCTTCACTGAATCAGTTTCAATCAAATATAGGCTTTAGGAATTGGAGTAATGTTGTGGAAGAAGAGTATTCAGATGGATCATGCTATACAGATCATCTAGAAAATTAGTCAAAGACCAATATTATTCTAGAGACTGGAGTTCTAGAGTCTGGCATTTGAGTAAAATCCAGGAGAAAAAGCTACTTGGGTTTGGGAGGCAGGGAAGAGATGTTTTGGATTTGGCTTCAGTCCAGTTTCCTTCCACTCACCCCCTCCCTCCCTACTCCCCTGCCCAGTGACCCGAAGAGTACTTTGAGGGATCCAAAGGAATCTGAACTTTTAATCTTCCTATAGACCTCTTAGGATCATCCCCAGGAGAGCAGTGACTGGGAGCAATACCTACATTGGAGCCCAAGTACACTCTGGACGCAGTTCTTCAAAGAACTCATCCTATCATCCCTTAAAGAGAACTTCTTCGGTTTCCCATGAAGAAGAGAAAAGGACTTACATCAACCAGAAGTTGTTATTTACCCCTTTGCTCTGTGTGCTTTCTAAGCTTGAGCCCACTTTTCCCAGTCCTCTGCATGTAGTAGTGACACATATTACCAAAGACTTAGGAGGAGTGGGGTAGGAATCTTTTGTAACCACTCTTCTTATTATCATTTTAGTAAATACCTTTTGCTTAAAATTCCATAGGGGTGGTGGGCTAAATGTACTCTGAACCAATAAACATGGAGAAAAGCACACTGCTGAGGGTCATGAGCCAATAATATTCTATACCCATCATCACCTCAGGGGTACTTCTTGATGTCTGAGGGGATGAAGTAGTCAAGCAGATCCCAAATGCCACTGTAACTATGGCTTCCTGCTCTTTTAAAATGGAAAGGTCTGAATGGCTTGTCTCACTGATAAGATGTAAAGCCAGTGAAACAGTTGAGTAGACAAGTAGTGAGGGAAATATGAAGGTTGAGGTGTGATTTGAAGATGGAGGGAAGATGGCAATATCTCTCTCTCCCTAGGGACAGTTGAGACCAGAGCTTGAGGCAACTTCTAGAGAGACAGAAGGAGACTTTCTGTCTCTCTGCACAAGGGATATTTTGACAGACTATCCCCTTGAACACAAACGTGGGCACAAGCTGAAGGGAAAGATGTCTGTTCCTGGTCAGCTGTTCAGAGCAAGGTTTGTGATCAACCTTGCTCTATGGAGATTAGTGACAGACCTAGTTTAGTCGTATCACAGACAAGGACAGGATTCAGCTTTGAATCCTGTCCTCAATTTGCCCAAACCTTGCTCTTGTTATGGAGACAGGTCAAACCCAGATCTGACTTAGACTAAAGATTTATTTTGGAAGGGAATATGTAAGCTATTGTAGGGAAATGGGAGCAGGATACCCTGTCAAGCTACCCCACTTCTCCCAGCAGCTGGATTCAAGAGAAAGTCTGGGTCTTCTCTCTCTTGTGGCATCGAATATCCCTCAGCCACTCAGAAACAGGACTAGTTAGCTTCCAGTACAGGGTTAGAAGTCCTGGGGCTGGCCAGAATTCTCCTCCGCTAACTGTTCTCTACCCACAATCCTTTCCTGTCTCAAACTGCCATCTCTGTACCTGTCCATCAAAACACAGGGATTTGCCAAGATTCCTTGCCATTCTTACAGTTGGCATAATTTCCTCAGGGCATGTTATGCATAAAAAGAAAAGCAAACTCTACATAACAGAGACTTAAAGTTTTATGTGCAAATTTCTCCTATTCTAAATTGTAGCTGGAAAAATGCTCATTTTTTGGTGCTTAAGTTCAGAATAATAACAAATATCTTAAAAAAAAAAGAAGAAAGAATGAAAAATGAGAGCCTTTTTTCAGGTTATGACAAGAGATCTGACCACTGTCAGAGGATCCCAGCTTTGAAGAATCAGAAGGGAATTCAGTAACCACATAGTACAATCCATATCTGAGAGGAACCCCTACTATAACACACTTGATCTGGCTTCAGATGTTTCCTAGCTGTGTGACCTTGGGGAAGTCACTTACCCCCCATTGTCCAGCCCTTACCACTTTTCTGCCTTGCAGCCAATATACAGAATTGATATCAAGATGGAAGGTAAGGGTTGAAAAATAACATTACTTGAAAATTGGTCATTCAGCCTCTGCTCAAAGGCTTTTCAGAAAGGATAACTATCTACCTCTTTAGGCAACTCATTTCACTTTTGGACAGTTCTAAGTGTTAGGAAGTTCTTCATGCTCCAGACCACTAATAATAAGAGAAATGTAGATCAAAACAATCCAAACACACCTTGCAAATCTCCAAGAATGGCAAAAGTTGGGTGGACTTGTGGGAAAATAGGCACATTAGTGGACAATTGGTGGCTGTGAATCAGCCCAACTGTTTTGGAAAGCATTTGGAATTATCCAAACAAAGGAACTGGAATATCCATGCCTTTAGACCCAGAGATTCCATGACTAGGTTATACCTCAAGGGGGCCATTGATAAGAAAATTCCCATTTCTACCAAAGTATTTCTAGCAGCACTTTTTATGATCACGAAGAGTTGGCAACTAAAGTTGATGTCTATTAATTAATGAATAACTAAATTAATGGAATGAACCTAATGGAATATTATCGTTGTGCAAGAAATGGCCAATGCAGCCAAAATAAATAAACATGTTAAACCTACATAACCTGAAGCAAGAGCCTCAAGTAAACAATATCCATCATTTCAATAATGCAAATGGAAAGGACAAGTACACTCACTCAAAGTCAAAAGTGAATGTTGTGGCAAGGCATTCAGGGGTGTTAAGGCAGGATTCGGGGTAAGGGAAACATGAAGAAAACATATAAATAAATTCTGTCTTATTGTTTGGGAAGGGTAGGAAAGGAATAAGGGTTTAGGAATATGCTTATTCTTTTACTTAATTTAAAACTAACTAAACTATGTTACTAAACTAAAACCTTAACTTCCCAAACATCCCAATCTTACACCGGAAGTCCAAATCAAATAGAGTCAGGATCTTTTGTTGTTAGATGTCCAAGTAAGTCCAGGCTGGTGCTACCAACAGCCAGAACCAGAAAAATTCCTTCCTCTGTTGGTCATAGGCAAACTCCTCTTCAAGGTCTTCCAGGAGAGCACACACTCTGAGAAAACAAACTGTTGGTCATAGAATCTTCCCAGATCCCCAGGCTCAGACTCTCATGTGATGCTACTGTCAATCATTCCTAAGGTTTGCATTTCTCAGTTTTTACAATAGTTTTACAAATTGCAAACCTTTTCATCCTTAATCACAGGGGGCAGCTGGGGGGCTCAGTGGTTTGAGAGTCAGACCTAGAGACGGGAGGTCCTAGGTTCAAATCTGGCCTCAGACACTTACCAGCTGTGTGACCCTGGGCAAGTCACTTAACCCCATTGCCTAGTCCTTACCACTCATCTGCTTTGGAACCAATACACAGTACTGATTCTAAGATGGAAGGTGAGGGTTTAAAAAAAAAGTGAATGGTGCAAAATTTAAGGATCAAACAGGGCTTGAAAGAAGAGATAAGCTGTGTGAAATCTAGATGCTTTTATCACCTAGATTACCTAATCTGTCTCTCCCCACTCCTTCTCATAAAGCCATTGCTTATAATGAAGTATGGAGGAAGGAAAAAGTATTCCACAAGCCCAGACAACATACAAAAAGTCTGAGGATGCAAGTAGTATGCCACAGCGATGGTGCTCATATTTCCACTCTTGCCCACTCTTTCCCCCTTGTCCCTACTCTCCTCCCCACTGAGCCATCCCTTATAATGAAGTTTGGAGATGGAAATGACAAACCATTCCAAGACCTTTGCCAAGAAACTCTTAAATGAAGTCACAAAGAGTTGAACACGGCTCAAAATGAACAACAGATTGGAGCCAATACAGGGAAAGCACTAGGATTACGGGGAACTGGACAAGGCTTCGTATAGAAATGTGCAATTTTATCTGGCACTTGAAGGAAGCAAGGGGATCCAGGAGGGGAAGATGAGAGGGAGAAAACTCAGGGATTGCCCTACGGTCAGTGAGAAGGAACAGCGGGGAGGCCAGTGTCTGCGTTTAATGGGGACATGGAGGCGTAAGAAGACAGGAAAGGGAGAAAGGGGCCAAGGCAGGGGACTTCATATTTGATCTTGGAAGTGATGAGGAATCACTGGAGTTTACTGAATGGTTTATCCTCGGAGCCACTTGACTGTTCCCCACCCACCAACCTTTTTCAGCCAATTTATTTTTAGATGAGCGAGAGCTCATCATGGTTGATCAACCCCACTTTTAGATCATTTCTCGGTCTTCTCAAAAGATAATAACTGGCCCCAGTCCAGTTTGCTAGCTTGGTGGGGCTGGGAGATCCTTAGTTTAGAAACAGGCTATTTCAACCTGACCTTGGGAGGCAAAGGGAAAAACAATTTCATACAGAAATATTACTAATAAATATTCAATTCAATATTCGTTTTCCTCAGTGGTTGAGTGGGCACCTCCTTGTACACTCAACTTTAAGAAGACAATTAGCATTTTTGGAGGGGGAGAAAATGTTCTGGGTTTGGGCGTAGCTGGACACAATGGGTCCATTCATGGGTACACTAAAAGCTAGATTGTAATGGGGCTGGAGGGGTGTATGGGGTGCTCAGGGAGGGGTAGTATCTCTGGTATGGAGGGCTTGTCGTGCCCTCCTAGGGCAGCTCTCCAGCCTCTGACCCTCACCTGACACCCAGCTCTCACTTGTGGCTCCCAGTAGCTGCTAGCATGTGGCAACAGCCACACCCTGGGCAATGGCTTTGACAGGCCGGCTAAACCTTGTGAGGGTAGCCATCGGGTTGTTGACCCCTGGTGAACCAGGGCTTTGCTCACCCAGCATGTGAAGACTGCTTCGGCGGAACAGACAGAAGAAACCAATAAGAAGGTTCAACGGCTGAGAGGGCAACGCAGCAAAGCACTGTGGAGTGCTTAGGGCGTGTTGGAGCACAAAAAACAACACGGCCATCCAATGCAGCTGAGGAAGTCTCCAGGTGTAACGACTTTTCATGCCACTGGACCCAGGCTTCCAACGCCAAGAGAGTGGGACTGTTTCTGTGCATCGACTTTTCCACTTAAATCTTCATGCACAAGTGTCTTTGTGCACAAAAATGCACAAAGGCAATCGTCATGCATCGGTTACTGAGAGACTACTACTAATGGGGCTGGCAAAGAATAGATAAACACAAAGTCCGGCAGGAGAGTTTTGAAGAGAGGTGGAGGACCCAGGGAGGACTTTATGGATAAGGGGATACCTGACTGAGCCAAGCTTTTAAGGCAGAAAGTAGTTTAAATGACAGCGACGGGAGAGACTATCCTAAGCACTATGGGTAGGCTCTGAAAATATACAGACAGGAGAACGTTTGAAATGAAATGGAGAAGAACAACAGTTCATATGTAATTTGAGCGGAATGGAGCCTGAAGGAACGTGATGGGAAATAAGGTTAGAAAAATAGCCGGAGCCCCAATTGTGGAAAGGTGCCCTTTAGGCAATGGGGAGCTGCTGGCACTTTGTTTTTGTTTGTAACTGGAGAGACCTGTGCATTATGAAGATCGGACCAAAACCCTGGGAAAGCTGTTATCTTTGGTGTCAGAGGCTCCCTCCTCACATGGACAGACGGACGGGACACATTTTTGTGGGGTCTCTCACTTCTTTGGCTCCTTGTCCCCACCCATCTAATCTTGGAACGTCAGTAACTAATGGCTCATTCCCACCTACAGGGAGTATTACCAAGGGTCCTAAAGTGCATTCAGAAAACTCAAAGCAATAACAGGTTTTTTCACAGTGTAAAGGAAATAGAGATCATAGCAGATGAATAAACATTTCTCAAAAGATGAATCAGCAAAGTATTTATCACCATGTGAAAAAATCCTCCAAGTCACTACTCGGCAGAGAAATTCAAACAAAAATAACTCTGAGGCTTCACTTGATGTATAGCGAATTGTCACTGATAATGAAGGATGGGAATAATCCAAGTCAGAGAGCTTGTGGGAACATTGCATCATTAGTGCACTTTTTTTTTTAAGCCTTTGGTACCCAGTATCTCCAGGCAGTCTTCCATCCAATCTTGCTTATTTAGCTTCTGAGATCAGTCAAGATTGGGTGTGACCAGGGCCTTAGGCCATAGATGTGACCCTTCTTGAAAGCAATATATAGAATTTTGCAAAGCAAATGACATCTTTTGATGGAAAGATTGCCCTATTAGGTGGGTCCCCTGAGGAAGTAAATGATGAAAAGAAAGTCTTCATGTGTGCCAAAGTATCGATAGCAGGTCCTCGGATGGTAGCAAGAATGAGAAATATGGGATTTTGTTTTGCTTGACTATGTATATTTGCGAGAGGGACTTGGGTTTTCTGCCCCCTCTTGGCTTTAATCACAATGGCAAGGAAGGAGAGAATCAATGCTGGTTAAATAAAAAATTAAATGAACAAAGTTCATTTAATCAAATTACATCAAATAATGTCAAAAAATAGAACAAATCCAGATTATGTGTCTCTGGATTGGTGAAGGGCCAAAACAAGTAAGAGTAAGTTTGTGCCATAAGAAATAATGAACATGATTAATATAGAGAAGCATGAAGAGTATTATCTGAATAGATACAGGGTAAAGGAGAACCAGGAAAATGAAAAACAGGACTTTAACAACAAAAATGCACAGAACAACAAAATAATCAAAACTGAATGCTCTGGAATTATACATATATAGTTTTTCTTTTAAATTCATTAAATTAATTCATTTAGAATATTTTCCCATGGTTACATGATTCATGTTCTTTTCCTCCCCTCCTCCCACCCCACCCCCCATAACCAACATGCAATTCCACTGGATTTTACATGTGTCATTGATCAGTGACATTGACCTGTTTCCATATTATTGATATTTGCACTAGGGTGATCATTTAGAATCTACATCCCCAGTCCTATCCCCATTGACCCTGGTGACTGAGCTCTGAAATTATATTGACCTGGCAGAGCCCTGAATAAAAGATCTGAGAAGACACCTCTTTCTCCCCTCCCACCCCCGCACCCCCATTCCCACAGCATCTTTTCCAGAAATGGAGGACCACAGCTGTGGTATAGTCCGTGTAACTTTAGACTTTTTGATATACTGTTTAATTTTGGGGAATGTCTCTATGAGAAGTGTAGGGTGGTGTGGGAAATACAGGTGATAGAAGTACCATGTTTCATAGAGCACAGAGCATAACTATTCATAAAGTATTCCTTTTATTTCATAAAGCATACAAAATGATTTTTAAAAGCCCAACTCATATCAGTTCATAGAAACAATATTCATTAGTGAGCAGATCTGCTCAGAGACCTACACTTCAAAGTGGGTGGCTCTCCTTGTTGCAAAATGATTGACAGGGAGCATGAGACACAATCACATGAGAGCCTGGGTTGTGAATTTTAGATTTACTCCATCCTGCTTAGTCTTTAGAATTTTAGCAACCAAGAAATGTATACACCCCCACTTAAGGATTTAATATGGGGGGGATGGCCTATGACCAGCATGTGCTAGCAAGTGACAAATCAGAAACAACTAACTGAACCCTGGGCTGTCCTAAGCCAAACTTAAGCCACCATTGGTACATGTGAGACACAAGAAGTGATGTAGAGAACTGGCTATATATTTTGTGCTACTTCCTGTGAGCCCTCTCCTGGCAGTGTTGGGAGCTTTGGTAGCATTTGGCGTGTTTGCGGTTTTGGCAGACTTTGGCAGTGGAGGAGTTCTGTAGTGTGGTTTAGGTGAGGTGGATTCCCTGAAGGCTGACTCCTCTTTTCCTTGACCTGCTGAAGGCATTATCCTCCAAGGAGGCTCCTCATCTTGGAGGAGGCCCTGTGGCCAGAAGCCAAGTTAGATTTAATCTTCTGAGAAGGCCTCTTGGCTGAGAGCTCTGAACTCCCTTTGGCTTAGACCAGGCTGGAGAAAATCTTCTACCCTTTCCCTCTTCTCCTTCTTCTTAGTTTCTCCCTAATTAAGCCACCATAAAATCCCAAACTGACTTGAGTATTTCATTGGGATGGAATTTAAGTCCCTGGCGACCACTAATATAATATATTCAGCCTTACCCCTACATTTTAACCCTAACAGGGTCACGAGCCTAAGGTCCCAGCTGAAACCAGATTTCTGGATGAAGCTTTTGGAGTAGCTGTGATTTCTATCTTTCTACAAGTTTTCTGGCCCTTTTTTGAGATATCAGTTTGAGAGAAGAAAAACTGCTTGAACTAAAGACCACAGAAGAACCATCACTTCTCTGTTGGACCTACTTTGGACTTTACCTCTGGGATCTTGGCTCATTTACTGGACTCTGTTTTGTGAGGTTCTGTTTGGGGGGAACTTAACTTAGTTTAGCCTAAATAAGTTAGCCATTAGGATAGTCTTAAGGGGATTTAGGTTTGGAGATAAGATTAAGAACTTTTCCTTCTCCTTTGTTACCCTCCTTCCTCTCCCATTCCCTATCAATAAACTTAAAATATTTATATGTTTCCCTTTTGTCTCTTTCCCTTAAACAATCCCATAATAACACTCCCCAATTTCATTTTGGCACAGGGTGACATTTTTTGCAATCTAATGGTATTTTCCCCAACACAGAGATCTGAGAAAGAGAGACATACAGAGACAGAAACAGATAGAGAGATAGAGAGACAGAGAGAAGAAAAAGAGACAGACAGATAAAGAGAGAAAAGAAGAAGAAGGAGTTGGGGGTAGGAAGGGAGGGGCACAGAATCAAAAACACAGCCAGCAGGGAATGAAGCATAGTCATATGGGTCCTTAAAATGGAGGACTTTGGAAAGAATCCACCAATGGGAGATAGGGACTAGTATGGTAAAGGGGCATTCCATGATGAGAAAGTCCTAGGCTCTAAGAGAAATTCCAGGTTGAGAAGGGACCTGGAGAAGTCTAGAGAGTCAGAAGCCCTCTGGGACTCCAAGTGGAGGAAAGACGTACACATATAAATGTATTCACAATAAATACAATGTACTTTGGGATGGGGCGAGGTCTAGCTTTATGGCTGCCGATCACAAGATTCCTTTCCTCTGCTTTTTGAGTCCTCTTATGTTTGTCTTGCCCCATTAGAAATAAGATCCTGTAATGGATGGGGAAATGGAGTCATTCACTATGTTTACTTGAGGCTAGGGAGTGAGAGAGATGGAATGGGGCAAGAAGGTGGAGAGGGGGGAATAGATTGTTCCTCCCCTCTCTTTCCTTAGTAAAATCAGCACTAGTTGTCTTCAGAATTACAGAGAATATCTCTTCAGAGACTGGGTTGAATGTAAAGTCAAGGACTGAATCGGGTTCTTCTTCCTTGAGGAGAAAGTCTAGCTCTGGTCCCCAAGCTTCAGGTCTCTCTCCCTGAATATTATGAGGCAGGCACTTGCTCTAAGGACTAACTATTCATTTTAAAGGGATACACACAAGATAGGGTAAATAGAATTATTGGACAAGGAGGTGGAAGTTGGGAAGCAGGAGATCCCTAAGGCTAACAACTGACCCCCTCCCCAAATCCTGAAGGGTCAGGCTGCCTGCCTGCCCCTACTAGGTCAGTTGTAAGAGCTGTCTTGATTTCTCTCTACCCTGGTTGTAGTACAAAGTTCAGAGACACACTTTAGGGGATAGAGAGGAAAGTCTTTGGATGGGTGGCTTTATAATCAAAGTCTTATCCACTCCTTTCCTCATCACATAGAGCCAAGGTGTTTGAATTCACAGAGAGATGGTCAAACGCTCAGAAAGTCTTTCGGCTTCAGAGATTTCTCTTAGACCCACCACCCTTGAGAAGCTCCCAAAGACAAGTGAAGTAACTGCTTTGAATCTTCTCAGCTCTTCTGCTCTTTCCCAGAATTCTCTGTCTTCCTTGCTCCTCCCCCCATTGGGTTGCTCTTTTGCATGCTGAATCCGACTTTCCTCTCTTATAATCCCTTGCGTACAGGGTTGCTTGACACGCTGTCTTTTCCACGGTTTTTGTCCTTCTGGTGTTGAGCACTGAGTCTAGCACTTACTAGATGCTTATCACCTGCCAGTCAAGGATAATGTTCTTTCTGATCTTGTATCTCTAGCTCCTAGAGCAGTGCCAGGGATTTAATTAATTTTTAATTAACCAGTTAATTAAATTACTAAATAGGTGCTTATTGTTTGACTTTCATTTTCTGGTGTAGGATGTCATGGGGGCTTCAAAGGGAAGAGAAGCCAGAAGCAAACACTCCTAGTATTTTCCCACATTTATTTAAAGACATCAGGACATAGCCTCTGTTCTGGTGTGGTGTCATCGTGGAGGTTGGAAACTGACCTGGATGTCTTTCAAAGGGCTGGTGTTTGCAATAAAGTATTCAAAGTGGATGTCAGTCCTGGGAAATCAGGCCCCCCAGGTTTACGAGGGAATGATGGGAAGCAGTGCCTCACCATTTGAGACCAGACTTTTTCAGGTCATGGTGGGATTCAATTAGTCTGGTCAACTTGGTATTGTAGGCAATGTCTGATGTGGCTTGTGATAAAGGATGAAAAGGTCCCTTTCATGCTTTTTCACAGGCTAGAGACAACCTGACTAAGTATTTACACATCTTGCTTTGTAGCTGTCCTCGCCAAGACTTGCTTTTCTCTTTTTCCAAATGGTTATAACAAAATTCTAGAGTTTTTTGGGAAGATCAAAAGAGTTGAAGTGCTTTGTAGCCATGAGGTGCTATATAAAAGGCCACTAAGTTTCACAGTGGTTAGAGATTTGGACTTGGAGCAAGGGAGATCTGAGCTTCATTCAAGCTTCTGTCCCTTACTACCTGCAGGATGCTGGGCAAGACATTTAAACTCTGTCTGCCTCAGTTTCTTTATCCAATACATATTTGATTAGGGATTATCATGTCAAAACCTGGGGCTACAAATACAAAAGTGTGCCAGTCCCTGCCCTCAAAACTTCTGTCCAAATGAGGCTTATAATGTGTGTATCCCAATAAGTAAATATAAGATAATCCCAGAAGTGAGAAAATGGTAATGGTTCACTAAAGGAGGGAACAGAGTCTCTCAGGATCACCTAAGTAGAGCCTTGGGGAAAGCTCGGGGTTCTGAGAAGAGTTGATGAGACCCGGCCAGGACATGGGACAGCCTCTACAAATGGACCTAGAGAACGGACAGGGAAGAGCAAGGAGGTTAAATAAGCATATAGTGTGTGAAGAGGAAGGCAAAGAAATAAGACTGGAAAGGTAGTAAGATCAGCCCAACAACAATCTGACAAGCCTTTAATGAAGCACTAGCTATGTGCCAAGCACTTGGCGTGTTGGTGGGCAAACAAAGGCAAAAATGAAAATAATCCCTGTCCTCAAGGAACTGATGTTCTACTGGGGGTAATGAAACATATAAAATGTAAGATAAGCCAAAGAGGGAGAGAACCGTAACAACTAGGTTCCTCGTTCTTAACTTTTTTGGAATCATGGACCTCTTTGGCCGTCAATCTGGTGAAGCCAATGCACCCTTTTCTCAGGATCAGATTTTTACATAATTGGAGGAAATGCTAAATTTTGATGAAAATAAAGACGTTATTTTTTTCCTTTTCAAATTCACAGATCTCCCTGAAATCTGTCCATGGACCCCTCGGGGTTCAGGTTAAGAACCTTTAAAATAGATTAGTCAGAAAGACTTTCAGATAAGGCGTGGTCCCTAAGAGATATAGATCATGAGTAGATATACTCCAAGGCATAGGAAGAAGTATATGCAAAAATCACAGAGAGGAGAGGTAGAATGCATATTTTGGGAATAGGAAGGAAGCCAGTTGGGCTGGAACATAGTGTATGGAAAAGGTGTATGGGAAGGGTAATAACACAAAATGTCTGGATCTCTACTGGGTTGGGTGGAGCCAAATTATGAAAGGTTCTAAATACTGTGTGCTGAGGAAATTGTATTTTACCAAAGGGGTCATAGGGAGTCACTGAAGATTCTTGAGAGGAGAAGTGACACAGAACAGCTATGAGCCAGGCTATGGATAGCTTTAAATGCTGGGTTGAAGGAATATTTGGTAGAAATTGATTTTTGCTTATTGGAAACCAATCAACCAGCTAGAGGCAATAGGAAACTAGTCAGGGTTTATCATTATGAAAAAATCTGAGTCCTGTATTTCCTCTCTGAAAAAAGAAGGTTCTCTGTGCCCAATGAGACTACAACTAGTTAATGGGCTCATGATCCATGTTATTGGGCTCATGGACAGGAACAAACATGGCTAGAAGTTCTCTTTCCTCCTTGATGCCATAGGTACACTTTGTTTTAAACCCTTACCTTCTGTCTTGGCATCAATACTGTGTATTGGTTCCAAGGCAGAAGAGTGGTAAGGGCTAGGCAATGGGGGTCAAGTGACTTGCCCAGGGTCACACGGCTGGGAAGTGTCTGAGGCCAGATTTGAAACTGGGTCTTCTCATCTCTGGACCTGGCTCATTTACAAATGGAGATTTTGAACCCTAGATTCCATTCCCCAGAAGTCCTTGGAATTTCCCAGAATTCCCTACAATCTCTCCTGAGTCTCCATGTTGGCAAGATCACAATTAGTATTTAACTGGCAGTAATGCCTCCCACTCTTCCTTTGCAAATGATGCAGCAAGTATAGTGGTAAGCTAAGTGGAGGGATTTTAAATGGGCTAATCAGCCATGGGCACGTGGTTTTTATTTTATATCTTCTTTATTCCTTGATTTCTAATGATCCTTCATAAATGTCATAAAATATAATATTTTGAATATTAGATATATAATTTAATTTTTACACTCATAGGTACACTTTTCTAATAGCTTACTGGACCAAATCCATCAGTTATTCTAATGGCAGGAATTTAAAGGGAATTAGGAGATGAAAGCAACAGAGCTGTTTGGGGATAGGCAGAGCTCTGTGGGGTCTCTCAGAACTCCTTAGATTTAGAAAAACAGATAGATAGTCCATGTGGAATTGGAGTACCTTTACAAAAACTTGTACTAAGGGATAAAAATCTCATAAACAAATGAAGAAAAATAGGAATATTAAATGCATCCTTCACTGACCACAATGTAAACAAATCACATTCCATGAGATATTTGAAGAAAGGATATAAATTTAAAGGAACTTGGCAATTTAATTCTAAACTATGTATCCTCTCGGATATTTGGCAAACATCATGGATGGCTCAGGGGACATAGTTTTATCCAGCTGAATCAGCTTAGTACCTATCTTTGTTGAGTATCCATTCCTACATTTATCTTCTTTTAACTTGGTGAATAACCTACACATTTCATGCTATTCCTATATCAAATCCAAACTATAAGACTGACCTAAGTTGGGGCTGTCTTTTTTTTTTTTTAATATATTTTATTTGATCATTTCCAAGCATTATTCGTTAAAGACATAGATCATTTTCTTTTCCTCCCCCCCCCCCCCATAGCCGACGTGTAAGTCCACTGGGCATTAGATGTTTTCTTGATTTGAACCCATTGCTTTGTTGATAGTATTTGCATTAGAGTGTTCATTTAGAGTCTATCCTCTGTCATGTCCCCTCAACCTCTGTATTCAGGCAGTTGCTTTTTCTTGGTGTTTCCACTCCCATAGTTTATCCTTTGCTTATGAATAGTGTTTTTTTCTCCTGGATCCCTGCAAGTTGTTCAGGGACATTACACCGCCACTAATGGAGAAGTCCATTACGTTCGATTATACCACAGTGTATTAGTCTCTGTGTACAATGTTCTCCTGGCTCTGCTCCTCTTGCTCTGCATCACTTCCTGGAGGTTGTTCCAGAAGTTGGGGCTGTCTTTAACTGTTGGTATAGTTCAAGATAAACTCGGAATGGGTGAATGATTTGAATATAAAGAAGGAAACTATAAGTAAATTAGGTGAACACAGAATAGTATACGTGTCAGATCTGTGGGAAAGGAAAGATTTTAAGACCAAGCAAGAGTTAGAAAAAATTACAAAATATAAAATAAATAATTTTGATTACATTTAAATTAAAAAGTTTTTATACAAACAAAACCAATGCAATCAAAATTAGAAGGGAAGCAACAAATTGGGGGAAAAATCTTCATAACAAAAACCTCTGATAAAAGTCTAATTATAAAGAGCTAAATCCATTGTACAAAAAATCAAGCCATTTCCCAGTTAATAAATGGGCAAGGGACATGAAAAGGAAATTTTCAGATAAAGAAATTAAAACTATTAATTAGAAGAGTTGGTATAGTTATTTAGAAATGGCATATAATAGCTTTGCTGAAGTGGATGGTGCAGGAGAAGTTGAGCCATAACCACTCATGTTTTGAGTGATGCTTTGGTGGTTGCATATTGTGAGGCACCCTGTGAGAGGAATAGGACTAACCCTTCAGTGGAGATTAGTTTTCCCTAAAAATCAACAAAACAGTCCCTGGGACCAGATTGGCCCCTACTTCCCTTCCAGAACTTCCTGGTTATCTAAAGTCATAAAAAAAATCCTACCTGCATGCAGTCTTGCAAATGAATGAATTTTTAAATACTATGAGAGATGTTTTTCTAGAGACCATACCCTGCCCTATTGACCAGACATATTTTTATATGGTGACTAGAGTGGGTGGACAAAACCCATCAATTGATAATAAACATTTATTAAGCACCTACTATGTGCCAGGTGCTGTGCTAAGTGCTGGGGCTACAAAAAGAGGCAAAAGATAGACTCTGCCCTCAAGGAACTTAAAATCTAATGAAGAAGAGAGGTTGCACCTAGAGAGAAACAGCATGAAGACACTAGGAAAAGTTATTGGGTCCTGAGGTACTTTATAAGTTGACTTGGCTATTTGTGTTACCTACTGTGAGTTTGTACCTACTCTTTCTACTGATAACTATGCAGTTGTGGGACAGGATATCCCAGACTTATAGGGGAAATATTGATCCCATTAAGACATTTTTATAAGTGCCTTTGCTGAGAATTAATTGTGTCTACTGGATGACTCTAAAAGTAACCTCAGGCTATCCACATCCAGAGAAAGAACTGTGGGAGTAGAAGCACAGTAGAAAAACATTTGATTGATCACATGATTTGATGGGGATATGATTGGGTATGTAGACTCTAAATGACCACCCTAATGCAATTATCAACAATATAGAAATAGATCTTGTTCAATGACACAAGTAAAACCCAGTGGAACTGCTTGTTAGTTCCAGGAGTGGGTAGGGAGGAAGGGAGAGAAAGAACATGAATCATGTAACTATGGGGAAAAAATTCTAAATTAATTAATTAAGTAAATAAAAAATAAAAGTAAGCTCAGCTGGTGGGGCTCATGAGTTTAGTTTTAGGGTGTGGACTCATAGAATAGCTTTCTGCACTTGATGGAGTTCCTGCCCTCTGGGGGACCCAATGAGTAGGAGAGCAAATTGGAGGTGTCTAGTCCCCTGAGGGAATGCTATAGGAAAAGAATAGATAATCCCCAAATCCTTTCCATCTAGGTGAAAAACAGAACTCTTCCTCCACACATAAAATGTGCATGCTAAAAGTGACCATAGAAATGATCTAGTCCAACCTTCTAATCTGACAGAGAGCAACTGTAGCCTAGAGAGAGGAAATGGATTATCCAAGGTCCTACAGATAAATCAAAATATGTTTTATGATCTCCCTGCTATATAGCTTGTTCCTTACCTTATTTATTTTGACTCAGCAAATATTAAAAGGAGGTTACATTCTCTCAGTGACTAACAATAAGGGGTGGAGTGTGAAGTGGAGATGTAGGCTTGGTTCAGGCTGGGCTGGCAACTCAGGTTCTAAATTGGAATAAAATAAAACACATATAATTTAATAATAGAAGGGTTTATTTAGCCACCGCAGAGAAAGGAAAGCAGAAGGATTTATTAGGCATTAGGCACCAACATTATCTCATTTGAGTCTCACAAAGATCCTTGAAGACCAGTGCTATTATGATACTTATTTTATAGTTGAGCAAATGGAGGCACACAGAGGTTAAGTTGACTTGCCCAGGGTCACACAGCTACTAAAAAGCTGAGGCTATATTTGAACTCAGGTCTTCCTGACTCCAGACCAGTCCTCTCTCCTACCTAGGTGACTGTCCTTTTTAGGGGACACAGTGATCATTCCTTTTTCTTCTCCATACAGAAATGTCTGATCAGCAAGGCAAAGTGTGGTAAATGGTGAAGCCTTGGGAATTCCATTAAGTCTTCAGAGCTCTGACCCCACAAAAGCAGGTCCCATCATGCTTCTAGGCAATCAGGTAGGAAACAGTTGTTACAAGTCTCACAAGTGTGCATTGACAGGACTTAAGAGAGCAGTAATAACATAAATACTGTCCTATTCTCTCAGGAGATTGATTACAATGAATCCTCAAGTTCTTAGGGGAGTAATAGCACAAAAGTAAAAAATACAAATGCTAAAACGTTGAACCTATGAGAAATAGGGATTATGATTACCCAAAACTATAATTCCTTGCTAAATATTGATGAGAATACATTGTTATGCATATAATTATTCATAACAAAACATTAATTCTGAAAAATATGCATTTTCCTAACATAGTAACCCTGAAATAACTGATAAAATGAATTAAAACACAAAATAAAATTGGTAACATGCAAAACATTTTTAGCATAATTCTCCAGAATTCTGTGACTTTTTATGCTAACATCTCAATTAAAAAAAAACCCCAGCACATTGATTTTACACAATATTATTTTTTTTACAATATTTTGGCTTTCAAGACACTATTTTCTTGTTTTAGTCAAGTGCCTCTGTTTCCAGATGACTTATTTTAGTTTTTAAGTTCTTTTCCCAGTTGTCTTCAGTCTCTCTTAATTGTTTTTTGAATTGTATTTTGAGTTCTTCCAGAGCCTGTATCCAATTCGCTGGGTTTTCTGGTTTTTTGCTTCCTCATCCTTCTCTGTTCTGTTTGCTCTTTGTTCATTGCCTGTACAAACTGTCAATTGTAATTTCTTTTTTCTTTTCCTGTTGTTTGTCCATATTTATCCCTTCTTTATGACCTGCAGTTGCCTGAGCTCTTGCTCCTCTCATTTTTTTGTGGTTTTGGGCTTTTCTTTCCACTTTCACCCTTGGAGTTTTGTCAATAAATCTCTCAGTGCAGTCTGTGGGGGAGGGGTATTGGAGCTTGAGCTTCCCTGCCCTCGGAAGACTTTGATGGGATTAAGTCCATCTGGGTTGTTGGATGTGCTCTGAGGCCAAAACCTTGGGAAGGGGGTGCAATATGGAGTGTCTCCACTGCTGCAACTGTTGCTTGCTCTGTGCTCTGAGTTTCTTCTCCATCTGCTTCCCCACTGCCTGTGTTGGATGATCTGAGCTTGGCAAAGCCCTGCCCACAAGGTACTCCTTCCAGACCAGTGCCTTTGCCCATCCAGAGGTTCAAGCTGCTGCTAGAGGCTTAGCACTCTAGGTGGAGGATGGGTCCCAGGACCTTCCTTCTTCCTTTCCCTTAAACTGGAGTGTTCTCAATTTCTGGCTTTGGGGAATGTACCTTTTAAGTTGATTACAGCAGGAAGGTTCCTTGGCTCTGTCTTGTTGTTAGGTTTGATTTTTCAGTCCCCTGGGATCATTTAGTTTGCAATCGTTAAGGAAGGATTTTCAGAGGTCTGATGGTTTGCTGCCTCTACGCTGCCATCTTGACTTTGCCTCATTTTTTTACAATATTGAAATCTATAGTATCATAAATACTGCACAGCAAATGAAATTCTTAAAACGAAAACATTTCTTAACTTGAATCTTACTGTGTCAAATGGTGATGTTCGGGCATTGTACTGTATACTATCCTGTTGTAAGCCTTGCTACCTTGGCTGCCCTCTAAAAACCAAGGGAGAGGTTACTGGAATTTTAGTGGCTGCTGTCCAAACTGTAAGGGCCAGAATGTAAGGTATAAAATTATAAGTGATTGGACTAAATTTATCAGGGCATGGTTGCCAGGAATTTAATTAAATTCCAAATAATTTTTAGCAATTTATTTATAAAATATAGAAAGAGTGAAAGTAAGAAAATCAGAGAGAGGATAGGGTAAGATATCTAACCTAACACACTAAGTATTTCCCTTCAGCCCCTGGCTCAACCAGGCAAGGCTAATTAGTCCTCAGCCTCAAGCCTCTCTCAAGAGGGGAGGCCTCTTCTTTTTTTTTTTTTTTAATATATTTTATTTGATCATTTCCAAGCATTATTCGTTAAAGACATAGATCATTTTCTTTTCCTCCCCCCCACCCCCCATAGCCGACGCGTAAGTCCACTGGGCATTAGATGTTTTCTTGATTTGAACCCATTGCTTTGTTGATAGTATTTGCATTAGAGTGTTCATTTAAAGTCTATCCTCTGTCATGTCCCCTCAACCTCTGTATTCAGGCAGTTGCTTTTTCTCGGTGTTTCCACTCCCATAGTTTATCCTTTGCTTATGAATGGTGTTTTTTTTCTCCTGGATCCCTGACAGTTGTTCAGGGACATTACACCACCACTAATGGAGAAGTCCATTACGTTCGATTGTGCCACAGTGTATTAGTCTCTGTGTACAATGTTCTCCTGGTTCTGCTCCTCTCGCTCTGCATCACTTCCTGGAGGTTGTTCCAGTCTCCATGGAACTTCTCCACTTTATTATTCCTTTGAGCACAATAGTATTCCATCACCAACATATACCACAGTTTGCTCAGCCATTCCCCAATTGATGGGCATCAGAGGGGAGGCCTCTTCTGAGGCTAGTCCCTTCAGAAAATCCAGGAAAGGAGTAGCCTGTTTCACTCATCAATGTGGTGGTTCAAAGGGAAAAATCCAAGAGTAGTCTGAGGTCCCCCAATGGAGCTCCTTCAAGGTCAAGTTCAAGGCAAAAGATCTCTTCACAGGAAGTTCTTGGCATTTTATTTTATTTATTTTAACATTATTTTATTTGGTCATTTCCAAACATTATTCATTGGAAATGAAGATCATTTTCTTTTCTTCCCTCCCCCCCCCCCCCCACCTTTGGCATTTTACAAGACCGTTCCTTTTTGTTACTTCCTATGATTTCCACTTTATGTGGACCAGGCAGTCAGACGATTCTGATTTGTCACCCACTATTGCACACATGGGTCACAGACCTCCCCCACTCAAATGTAAGTGGGGTGTATATGCTTCTGGTGACTAAATTTAAAAATGGGCAGGCAAGAGTTAACCCCATCTTCATAAAACATCACCTACCACACTGTTCTTCCAGGCTGGTGTGTGGCATCGGAGATCATGAAGGATATACCGGCTTGAAATACTTTCTTTCCTTTTGTAGATTTAATGAATATTTCATCTGTTAACACCAAAATCATGGTGGACAGTGGGTACGGAGATGCTGGCAACACGTTTATTTAACACCTTTATTTTCTCACTAAGCTGCATTATTGCCTTTGCGTGCTTGAATTTAGAGCCCAATGGACTATCCTCCATCCCCCTCCTTGTGCTGGAGGCACAAGTGAAACAGGAAACTTGAGTTTTAAAGGGAAACAATGAAAATATGCAATGAATGCCAAGAAAGGACTTCATAATAGTAAAGTGAACAAGACCAGTGACGTATCCAGCAGAACGTCAGCCACTCCACAAATGTGCATGCATTGCCTCTTTCATTTTTGACACTAATGCACAGAGCCATAAATGTATCTGGTTGTCAACATGCAAGTGAAAGTCTAATAAAATGATGCAAACACTTTGAAATTGTGAAAGTTAAACGCACAGACGTTGAAGACTACTTAAAATGTCTAAGAACGAAACCATTGGCAGAACCGCCGAACAACCACTCTTCTCTTCCCTTTAACTCTGTGCTCTGATACCTTCCTTGGGGTCCACGTCTTCTAGCACTCCGTACCACAGCTTGTAGTGCCCTCCTGTTGGAAGACTTCTCCAAGAAGCACTGTGGTACGTGTAGAGGGACTTTTCACGTTGTGACTGACACCAGCTAAGAGACTTAAGCTCCCAATCCAAACTTCTTGGAATCACAAGGTGGCCTCCAAGGCTAGTCATGTCCACCTCGGAATTATTCTTCTGGCACCTCTGCTCAGGAAAGAAAGGCAAAGTAGAGCAAGCATCTAGGGCTTTGAGATCTATCTCATCTTGCACGAGCTTACCTAGACCAGTACATGCACATCTATGGACAGTACAGATCCACCTCTGAGCAGTTTGGCAAGAGGAGGTTTGAAGAGTTCTCACATATTCAGCACAGGGGGAGGAAGGGGGAGAGAGACAGAGACAGAGAAACAGAGAGAGAGAGAAACAGAGAGAGAGAGACAGAGAGAGAGAGAGATGGAGAGAGACAGAGAGAGACAGAGAAAAAGAGAGAGAGAAAGAAACAGAGAGAGAGAGAGACACAGAGAGAGACGGAGAGAGACAGAGAGAGACAGAGAAACAGAGAGAGAGAGAAACAGAGAGAGAGACACAGAGAGAGAGAGACACAGAGAGAGACGGAGAGAGACAGAGAGAGACAGAGAAACAGAGAGAGAGAGAAACAGAGAGAGAGAGACAGAGAGAGAGACGGAGAGAGACAGAGAGACAGAGAGAAGAGAGGGGGGAGAATCTAAGTCCTCTGATTGGGTGTCTTACTGTCTCAGTGTCCAGTCCTTCCTAAAGCTATTATATCATTTCAATGCTTGTCTCAATCTTGTGTCACATCAAAGTGCTGGGTTTTTTAGAGCTAAACCCAGTTCTCCAGAAGCAAGACCCAGGCTCAGCACCCCATGGGAAGTGCTCCAGTCTGAACATAGTTGCAGAAGTGCCCCAGACCAGCAGAAGATCTTCTTGAGGTCATGGATGATATATGTATAAGCTATGTAAGACTGACATTAAAAATCACAGTGCTCCTTCCTCCCCATGAAGAAATCAATATCAGGAAGACAGCAAACCCTTTACTAACCAGAATATCTAATTATCCTGGATATCTATTTGTTGACCAGTGAAAAAACTGGGAGTGTGTCCGTGCGCTTACACACAGAGCTTTCTCCAGCCCTGTGAGCCTGTATGATGATTTCCATCTCTAAATCTGTCTAGGACCCTTCTTAGCCCAAAAGTCAAATCCAGGTCCCCTGGCCATAAATAGACACGAGTAATATAACAGCATCCTGAGACTCATGTTGCTCTGACCTACAAATGATGGTGAAAACGATGATAACATCGTCAACAAAGTTGATAAAGTCCTTCCTGAACATCATGTCCCTGGATCTTAAACACCAAGTACCTTGACAGTTACTGACCCCTGACCTACCTAAAACTCCCTTTTTGGGTCTCCTTAGTTCAGAATGTGGTACAATTGTTCAATAAGTCCTTGTTGAGTGATTTGGATGCTAATCTAAAATGTTTGAGGGATTTCATGCAGTGTTGAGTAATCCACCATCCTGGATGTCATTAATACAGTTTATGATGAGGGGAAGTTAAGTCAAGGAAAGCTTGAAGAAGGGGACCAAGAGAGCAGAGGATATCTTCTTTGGAGACCCAAGCTTGAGAAATGCCTCCGTGGATTGCATTCTGTTCCTTCCTGGAGGAGAAAACAGTATCATAGACTTGGGAACATAGTTTTATTTATTGTTATTGTTATTATTATTTATATTTCATTGATATTTCAAATGTTAATATTTAATGACAGGATCATCAATTTATTTAATTAATTTATTATTATTATCAATCCATTTCTATGTTTCTAGGATCACAAGTTAGAATTAGAGGAAAACTTGGAGTCATCTACTCCAAACCCCTTATTTTACAAATGAGTCAAGAAACCCAGAGGAATTAAGGGATTTGTGCAAGGTCACATAGTGTCAGAGCAAGGATTCAAACTCAGGTTTCCTATCTAGCAGACTTTTCACGTACCAGAGGATGGGAAGACCTCAGAAATGTCACTCCAGGGTGGCTTCTGAGAGTTTCACAGATTTATGATTCCCTAAGAAAGCATTTTTGGTTTGGTCAAAATCGATTGTATCAGACATGTAAGGAATTCCTGGCGTGGAAACTCTCTTCATTGATATCAATCGGCAACTTGGGCTCCCTAGTTCCGGGGCTGGCCCTCTAGCCACTGCTGCTATGTATGCTCATTGTTCTTTGGTCACATCTGACTCTTCATGATCCTGTTTTAGTGGCATAATATCCCACTAATATTGATGGAGTTTTCTTGGCAGAAATGCTGGGATGGTTTGCCATTGCCTTTTCCAGAGGCTTAAGGAAAACAGACTTGCCCAGGGTCATGTAGCTAGTAAGTAAATGTCCGAGACTGGCTTTGAACTCATGTCTTCCTAACTCCCAGCCCTGACCTCTCACCACTGAGCCATTTCACTGCCCCCTCTCCCCACTAACCACACTGTTACCCCGAGAAGTAAACTATTATTTTTTAAAACCCTTATCTTCTATCTCAGAATCACTACCGTATATTGGTTCCAATGTAGAAGAGTGGTAAGGGCTAGGCCATGGGGGTCAAGTGACTCACCCAGGGTCACATAGCTAGGAAGTGTCTGTGGTCAGATTTGAACCCAGGACCTCTCATCTCTAGACCTGGTTCTCAATCCACTGAGCCACCTAGCTTCTCCCAGTAGTAAACTATTTTGATACAAGAAAAAATGGCACATTAGTGGAGTCTTCAGAGTCCCTTAAGCAGAGTTCTTTGTGGGCCCCAGCTAAAGTTATCTAAAAAGGCCTTTGAACCACACTTATATTAACAGGGATTACTTTGGTTCTCACTGACTTGGAGCCACATATGCTATATTTCCCTCCCCGCCCAGGTTTCCAATGTCCTTTGGTCTCCTGAGGTGGTTTGATCTAATCTCTGCCATTGGTTCCTTTAATTTTCGGGGGTTTCTTACACCCCAGTTCCACTTAGCCAATTAGCAATCAGAAGTACATTTCCAGAGGAACATTTACTCCAAAGCTATGGCAAGAGTAAATCTACAAATTCCCCCTCCCAACACTTGGTAGGGAAGGGGGAATCCCCGTGTACCATCTGAGCCT